>NC_058410.1:19262598-19337472 GCF_002201575.2 Neomonachus schauinslandi | reverse complement strand
AATGCTCTACTCACACAATTTTAACATTTTCTTTCAGTTTTGAGAGAAACCCCTTACTATTTTCACAGAAGAATTCATAGTAGCTCACTCAGTATGTAGTGTTTCCTTTCTCCAGAATGTTTACGTTCTAAAAAAAGGGCCACCTGCAGAGCACAATATTAAATACAAAGACAAATCTATCATTGTGGCACTTTATATGTCAGGGGACTTTAGCAGTTAAAGGTATTGAAAACTGGGGTAAGGATTAAATACTTTAACTCGACTTTCAGTCCAAAATTTGTTTTTCTCTTTCCAGCGGAATGGGTCGACATTAAATGCTGCCCACCAGTAAGTGATAAAGAATATTCTCCTGAGGAAGTAGGAGCAGCAATTAAAATTCAAGCCATGTGGAGAGGGACTTATGTCAGATTGCTTATGAGAGCTAGAACACCAGGTACCCTTTTCCAGTCATTTATAAAATAAACTTGTGTATGTAAGAATGAATATTTGTGTGCTAATGAAAAACATTTTGGAGTTATCTTACTTTATTATTGGGCTAATTCTTTGTAATTCTATAAATATTGAAATTCCTTGAGGTCAGAATGCATGTCAGGACACTCACTCTCTAGCTCCCAGAATTTAGCACAGTGCCTGGCACAGAGTAAGCACACAACAAATACGTGCTGGAAGAAAGAATGAGGGACTCAGTGAATGATCAGCTATGTCTCCCAGTCTGTTGTGAGTCTTACAGCACAGAGAACTAGTCTTTTCCTCTATGCATCTCCAATGTCTAGCAGAATGCTACAGCAGTCAGCTTCAGCTAAGCTGTGGATATTTTTTACATTTCTAGATCATTTTTCAAAGAAATAAATGAATGAGTAAATGAATGAATGAGTTGAGTGAAAGAAGCTTTCATGTGTCCGTGTGGCATACATTTACAGAGCACAGAATGCATTTGAAGTGTATTCTAGCTATTAAATCAACTTATCAGTGTATTCTATTAAATCAAAATATTTATGTATGTATAATAAACTATTTTTGTGAAAAAGGTTATTTTATTTTAGCTTTTTATCAGCTTAAAATAAAACACCGCAGTGGCAAAAATGATATTTAATCATTTTCATTCTGCAGTTTTTTTTTATAAGAAAAGGCTTATCTCCAATAAAATTTTTTTTAAGATTTTATTTATTTATTTGAGGGGGGAGAGAGAGAGAGAAAGAGAGAGAGAGCTTGCGAGTGCACAAGTGAGGGGAAGGGCAAAGGGAGAGGGAGAAGCAGACTCCCTGCTGAGCAGGGAGCCCAACTCTGGGCTCAATCTGATTCGGGACCCTGGGATCATGACCTGAGCCGAAGGCAGACGCTTAATTGACTGAGCCACCCAGGCGCCCTCCAATAGAATTCTTTGAATGTACTAAAACATTTTGTTGTAAAATGTCTCTATTTAAAGTATTTATTTATTTAATTAATTAATTTTTTTAAAAAGATTTTATTTATTCATTTGACAAGAGAGAGACATAGCGAGAGAGGGAACACAAGCAGGGGGAGTGGGAGAGGGAGAAGCAGACTTCCCGCAGAGCAGGGAGCCCGATGTGGGACTCGATCCCAGGACCCTGGGATCATGACCTGAGCCAAAGGCAGACGCTTAACGACTGAGCCACCCAGGCGCCCCTCTATTTGAAGTATTTAATGAGAATAATCAAAATGTTCATCTGAGCAGGGAAAACTACAGATAACAAATGTAAAGTAAATAAACTGCAATGTATAGTTGTGTGAGAGAAAAATATTACTGTTGCTTGATTTTGATATTATTCTATTAGAAAAAGTAAAGATAGATTTATCAAATTAAATATATAGTAAAATATACTTTTTGTTGTCCACATATGCTGTAAAAATTATATTCAAACAATGATTTTCTTTCTCTTTCTCTTTTTAGACACAAAAACTTGAAGAACTTAATAATGTTTTAATAATATTTGCATTTCTTTCACTCAATGAATATTTATTGAATAACTTGTGTGCACAGCACTGTTCTAAATTCTGATTTTATTGAAGTCAGTTAAACCGACAGAGTTTCTGCTTTGATGAATCTTGTGTTCTAGTGGTGGTAGACATACAATAGACAAGTAGATATATGAAGATATCAATTTCAGATTCTAGTAAGTACTATGAAGAAATTAAAATAGGATAATTAGGGAAAAAGTCAGTTTCTGACTTGTTAAATTTGAGCCACTTACTATGGATTTGCATTTTTCTGACCAAATCATCTAGTCCTAAACAAATGTGGATTATGGGACTGAGTTTTAGTGGGATCCCATTAGCTGTTGTTTTTTAGAAAAATTGAATGAATTATTTTTTGTCATAAGAGCTTGCATAAAGAACTTTTAGTGTGATAAAAGATCTCCTGATGTAAACTCTTTGATGAGAATGTTCAATTAGATCAAAGAACACTTTATGATGTCACTGAAGATGAAGGAAAACAGCACAAATCGATGAGCAGAGCTGTTGACTAGAAGTTTATAGCTTTATATTTTAACATAATTTTGCTGCTAATAAAGCCTATGGCTTTGGATACCACCTTGTGAATTTCAGCTTCTTTATCTGTAAAAGGAGGGCTTTGAACAAGATGATCTTTCAGGCATCTTGCAATTTTTATATTGCTATTTTTAATTATTATTTTTAGACACAAAGGAAAATAACAGTGTTGCAGATATTCTTCAAAAAGTTTGGAGTATATTGGAACTGAATATAGAACAGTATGCAGTTTCTCTCTTAAGGTAAGGCAGCATAATGAAATTTCTTATTGTAGTATCTTGGTATCCTTCAAGTTCCTGTTCAAGTGCTACCATGTTCATTTGAGTTTTCCTAATCACTGCAGTGAGAAACACTGCTTCTTCTGAACTTCCACAATATTTTATCTGAAGCATTTCTATGGTACTTACTACTTTTGGTTTGTCTTAATTATACTTAACTAATATTCTAAGCAGAAAACCTCTGAGAAGCAGAGCAAAGTTTCTTGAAGTCTTATGGTGTTGAGGTGACCACGGTCAGAGTTTGGGACCTACTAGGGGAGGGGACTGCAACAAACAATTAAAATTGTCAGTTGAAATCCCTGGACAGTAACACTCTAGAAACAGGGGTAAACCGGAAGTAGACTGAGCCTCAGCAAAACTACTATAGCCACAAACCATATCTGAGAGACAGGATAATCTGAACAAAACTGAGAAATTATAAATTATATGTGTATATATACACACACACATACAGACATATTTAAAAGAGGCAAACCCTCTGGTGATGCTGGAGTTAGCAGACAAAATCTCAAAACTTAACTGTAATGGAAATGCCAAAGAAAATAAAGAATAAGGAGAAAATAGATCAAAAGTTTAGATTAATAAAGCTGAGTCAAATGGAAATTACATAAATGATGATTTTTTTTTAGATAATGTTTTTTATTTAACACCACACTATTTATTAAGGTCATTAATTTATCCTAACTGTTTAGTTAGATAAATTTTGCTAATTAATTACACATACTCATAAAACTACTGCAAAAACATGATACAGAATATTTCCATCACCCACAAAGTTTTGTTTCTGCTCTTTTATATAACTCATCCGTTCCCAACAAGAAACCTATACTCTGAGTTTCATCACCATAGATTAGATTTGATTGTTCTTCAATTTCATATAACTGAAATCACACAGCATGTGCTCTTTTGTGTCTGGCTTATTTCACTCAGAAATATTTCTGAGATTTTTAACAACTGAAATTAAAAACTTATTTGTAGATTTAACAGCAGATTAATCAGAACAGATGAAGAGATTGGTGAACTTGGAGATAGGTCAATAGAAAAGTATCCAAACTGAAGCATAGAAGAAAGTGAATGGGAAGTAAGAAAGCAACATAAGGGACATGTGGAATATGCTCAGAAAGTCCAATATTGTCATTATAGCCCCAGACTGTAAAAAGATAATAACTGAGAACTTTCCAAAACTGGTAAAACACATCAACTCATGTTTTCAGGAGACTGCATGCAAACTCCATGCAGAAAGCCTACAAAGTAAAGTATTCCTAGACTAATTGCAGTGAAACTACTGAAAAACAAAGGCCAAAAGAAAAACCTTCAAATCGGCCAGAAAAATAATGCATATTATCTTCAAAGGGCAATCAACAAATAGCTACATATAAGAATAAATTCATGACCTTAAGCAATGAGAAATGTAGAAGTTAGGTATAAGGTTTTAAAGAGTTCTAAGGTTATAGTATTATTGCAGAAATGGTAAAAGTAATAATTTAGATGAAACTCTAACAGGGGAGGGATGCATGGTATCCTTTCTAGCAATATACTAATGAACAGCTAGTGAATTTAGGAAGAGATAAGATTAATCTCACAAATCTTCTAGAGAACAGAAAAAGAGGAAACAGTAACCAATTCATAACCTTGATTTAAAAAATTCAACAAGGACAGTAAGAAAATGAAATTGCAAACCAGTCACCTTCTTCAAATTGCAAACCAATCACCCTTTTGAATAGATGCAAAAAATGTGTAATAAAATATTAGTAAATCAGAATCCATCGTCTCTCATGGTTCATCTCCCCCTCCGATTCCCCCCCCCTTCATTCTTCCCCTCTTGTTACTTTCTTCTTCTTCTTCTTCTTCTTCTTCTTCTTCTTCTTCTTCTTCTTTTTTTAACATACAATGTATTATTTGTTTCAGAGGTACAGATCTGTGATTCAACTGAGGGTTCTAGGGGGAGGGGGGTGGGAGGATGGGTTAGCCTGGTGATGGGTATTAAAGAGGGCACGTTCTGCATGGAGCACTGGGTGTTTTACGCAAATAATCATGGAACACTGCATCAAAAGCTAATGATGTAATGTATGGTGATTAACATAACATAAAAAAATTTTTTTAAATAAAAAAAAATTAGTAAATCAAAATTGGAATTAAATAAAAAGGATAATGCCTTATAATCAAGTAGGCCTCTCCTTCCCAGGTATACAATGGTGGTTTAACGTTAGAAGGTTTGTCATTTTAATTCAGTACATTAACAGGGAAAAGGAACAAATCATTTGGTCCTCCAGATAGAATCGGAAAAAACATTTGATAGAATTTAACACAAATTCAAAATTATTTAATTATTTATTTTTTGTTTTTAGAAAACTTGGACTTTTAGAGAAGAAAACTTCTAGAGAAGTCTTTCATTAATATGTTATTGGTATCTGGTATTTTCAAAACTTACTACAAACATGATTAGTGGTGAAATTTTGAAAGAATTTTCCTGGGCTTAGAAATGAGACAAAAATGTCTGCCTGATGACTTCCATTCACAATAATCCTGGAATAATTCTGAGAAGGACAAAATGGCAATAAAGCAAAGTAAAAGTCATTAGGATTTGAAGGGAAAAAATAAAACCACCACTGTTTACAGACGATATGATTGTATATGTAGAAAAATTTTTTTTAATTAATTTATTTGATAGAGAAAGAGACAACAAGAGAGGGAACACAAGTAGGGGGAGTGGGAGAGGGAGAAGCAGGCTTCTCGCCCAGCAGGTAGCCTGATGTGGGGCTCGATTCCAGGACCCTGGGATCGTGACCCAAGCCGAAGGCAGACGCTTAATGACTGAGCCACCCAGGAGCCCCGGTAGAAAATATTTTAAAATCTGCAGAAAAAAAATTTTTTTTAAAGATTTTTTATTTATTTGATAGAGAGAGACACAGTGAGAGAGGGAACACAAGCAGGGGGAGTGGGAGAGGGAGAAGCAGGCTTCCCACCGAGCAGGGAGCCTTACACGGGGCTCGATCCCAGGACCCTGGGACCATGACCTGAGCCGAAGGCAGACGCTCAACGACTGAGCCACCCAGGCGCCCCAAAATCTGCAGAAAAATTATTAGAGTTAGAGAATTAAAGAAAAGTTGCTGGAGACAAGGTCAATATAAAATAACAATTGGATTTCTACTTATAAGCAACAAATAGAAAATTATATATGAAAACATATAAAAACGTAAAATAACCTAAAAATAATGAAAAAAATTCATGATGAAACAAATATAAAAATTTTAAACATGGAGAAAATCCAAATCTATACAGTACTTGCCTAACCCTGAGGGTAAGTGTCCCATTCACCTCACCCTAGTCCTGGCCATGGACACTGCCATTACTTGATCATCCAGCTTGACTGACTTGCACACATCTTTCAGCATCAGACCTAATGCTAACCCTTGCTATACTAATTATCAGGTGTGGGTCCTGGGGTAAGTCTCTATCCTCTCTAAAGTTGAAATTAAAATTTTATTAATAATATTTAATATTTTATTAATAATATTTAATATAAGGAAATCATTTTAATATAGGGAAAACAATATCTCTCTCATAGTACTATTTTTTTGTAAGGCTGTAAAGATAAATAAAAAGAACATTTCCTGTGTTCTTAACACCAAACTACAGATTGAGTCATTACAGGGCATTAGCTATTGTAAATATTACTTTATTATTACTACTAAATGGGAAACTGAGGTCCTGGAATCCAGCCTTACATTCTCAGATCTTAAGGGGTAGAACTTTCCCAAGTGAACTTTGGGCAAGGCTCAGTTTACTGATGTAACTTTCTTTCTGTACTAGGATGCAAAGTTAAAAGAAAATCTTTCAAGTCTGTCAGGAATATTTCTCTGGGTCATTCAAGGTCATTCAAGATATTCCATATACATCAGGGTTTTGATGGCACTATATGCATTAGAATTTCCTGAGGCTATGAAAAAGTGTGGAATGTATGATGCGAACAATGACTGGAATACCTCTAAATCCCTGCCTTATCTTAGAATGGCAGCTGGTCCCATTACAGTCAGTTCCCTAGGTAGCCTGTTCAGCTGCTACATTGGCTCAGCCAACACCCACATGTGGATTCAACCAGCCCCCATGTGATTGGCAGTGGTGCTTTGCATTGACAGACCACCACATTAGAGTTCCCAGTTAGGGTGATCAGGTTACTTATCATTTGAACTGGGATACTTTTACAAAAGGGACAGAGGGAGCACTATTAATAATTACGACAGGATTATGAGTATAAACCAGGACTACCCCAGGCAAACCAGGATATTTGGTCAATCTTTGTTCTCATAACTTACCTACAAGGCTTAAAACTCTCCCAAGTATAAATCTGTCAATTTCCTCCCATCAAAGGCCAGTGATCAAATGGAGGATGTGAATCCTAACCCCCATAACAATCTCCATGGCTTTGCTTCTTACTGACGGTACAGTCAAGCCATCTGCCTTCTGGAAGGCAAGAAAACCTCTAGATCTGTCTAGACCTCTAATACAAAACCATTTTCTATTGGCCATTATGGCTTCCATCCCAGCTAAATCCATAGATGTTATACAAAAGACCCTAGATTGCTGGTGCTACTGAAGCTAGATCCAGTTCCTGGCCGTGGAAGGGAAAGAACCTAGAACATCTCTCACGTGACTTCCATCATGTTCTGAAATATGCCACAGCCTTCCAGGGGGCAAACATGGAGAAACCTCAACCCATAATTCTTTTAACCAGTTGCACATACCACTCTTTTATGTGCCAAAAATCACATAGGAGGAAAACTGACGTTCTCCCCTTGATCACGGCCTTAGATTTTTTTTTGTTTTAATCCCTTTTTACAAATCCATTCCTTACTTTAAACTCCATTCTAGTATCGATTCCCGTGTTCGTTCCAGACCTTGAGTGGCCCCCACCCAGTTTCATTGCTACTTTGCCTGTTCCTGTTTTCTTACCGTTATAGTTTGAGCTTTGTTGCTGATTTCCCACCTATAAACTGTAGTTACTTTCTTTTTTTTTTTTTTAAAGATTTTATTTATTCATTTGAGACACAGAGATAGAGAGAGAGAGAGCATGAGCAGGGAGAGAGGCAGAGGGAGAGGGAGAAGTAGACTCCTTGCTGAGCCAGGAGCCCGATGTGGGGCTCGATCCCAGGACCCTGGGATCATGACCTGAGCCGAAGGCAGATGCTTAACCATCTGAGCCACCCAGGTGCCCCTGTAGTTACTTTCTTGATCATGAATTAAGTTCTCCTTTGATTAAGACCTTCAGATAACTTTAGAGACCTTTGAGAGACATCTTTCATGGTTGACCTACAATGGGCTCCCCTACCTGGGTGCCATGCACTCTGAACCCCACAGCTTTTGATCAAGGCCTCAATCCAGCCAACAGCAGACTGTGATATTTTATGTTATTTTGTCTACTTCCTTTTTTGTAAGTAAAATTTATTTTAGAAGTTGCCTTTGCCATTGGAACTTACATTATTTTTACATTTCTAGACTAATGTTTAAAAGCAAGTGCAAGTCTATTGAATCTTACCCATGCTATCAAGATGAAGAAACTAAGATTGTTTTTGCTGACTATACTGTGACTTATGCAGACCAGCCACCAAATAGTTGGTTTATAGCATTCAGGTGAGGCTGTCAGAAATTGGCATATGATATCATCTTTTTTTTTTAAAGATTTTATTTATTTATTTGAGAGAGAGAGAATGAGAGAGAGCACATGAGAGGGGGGAGGGTCAGAGGGAGAAGCAGACTCCCTGCCGAGCAGGGAGCCCGACGCGGGACTCGATCCAGGGACTCCAGGATCATGACCTGAGCCGAAGGCAGTCGCTTAACCAACTGAGCCACCCAGGCGCCCCATATGATATCATCTTTAAATGGCATGCGATAGTCTTACGTGTAGAGCTTTATTTATGGTAGTAGTGAAAGTATGAACTGATAGGCTGTTTTCACAACTTAGCACTTCTTCCCCATCTGCTATGCATCAATGAGATACTACAGAATTTTTATCCATGTTTCTTTAAATGAAATGTGAAGAATGTGAAGGTAATTATTAGTATTTTTAGGGGTATGATAAACATAATATAAATTGATGTGCTATCAGTATAGAAAGAAATTATTTAATTTTCAAGCAATATCGTATTAGGTAAAAGTCACAAATTACTTACAAATGGGATTTCTTAAAGGGCTTGTATTTACATGACAAAATGGTATATTAATAATCTAAAAAACCAGTATGTATACCTTGTAATTATTGGAAATTTTAAACTTTTTTATTTCTTGCCTTAAGCCTAATTTCAAACTTTCTTTATGATTCATGGCAAGGGGAAGTTCATTCTTTTGTAATTACAGAGAAACATTTTTGGTTCCTCAAGATATGATTTTGGTTCCCAAAGTATATACTACACTCCCGGTCTGCATGCTCCACATTGTTAATAATGACACAATGGAACAAGTGCCAAAAGTGTTCCAAAAAGTGGTGCCTTATCTTTATACCAAGAATAAGGTAGGTGCAAAATTTATTCTCCCCATATGATAGACTGGCAGTGAGAAGCCAGTGCCTTAGTAAGATTCCAGGAGCAGGTTAGAGCAGATGTGCTTTTCAACCTACTTAACAGAGGAATGGGGTCCTGGTTGTTTTCTGTAGAAGTCCCATTTATTTGACAGCCCAAGGTATTTAATGTGAGTGCTAGAACATTCACCTCTCAGCTCTCTTTTTTCTTCTCTCTGAAGAAAATATGACAAAAGGAAAGCATTGGAAAGTCCTATAAAATCATAAAATCATATAAACCTTTAAAATGGAAATGGAGGTAAAGGGCTCATTTAGTCCTATTCTTTGGATCAAATTAGCTGGTTGTCTCAGTTTCCCACTGGGTTTTTATTCCATCCCTAAATATTTCAGAAGATTGTGATTACATGGCCATTCATCACCCACCACCCCCAGTCTTTTCCAGGGCTACACAGATTCTTTAAAAAGCACTTGGCACATTACTCCTGCTGCACGATGGACCCTGATTTCTGAGGATCCCACTCAAATCATGTTGCCTTTCTATTTGAATCTCATCTTTGTGTTTTTGGTTATTTCCTCTTAGAGGGAAGCATAACAAAAGGCGGTATACACCTACATTGTAAACTGGGAGATTTGTTTTTACTCTGACCTTTCATTCTTTACCTATATGGTTTTGAATCTTTTCATTTTTCTCTTTGAGCTATGGTTGTAGTTGACTTTCAAAGTTCATTTCAGCCCATGATTCTGTGCATTATTTTGCACAAATTAAGACATACCTATCTAATGAATACTGGTTTATAGGAATGAAAGATAAATTTTTAAAAGTATTAAGTCCATAAAAAACCTAAAAGCTCTTTTGAGTTGTTTAAGAGATTTTTTTTTAAATGAGATTTAAATTTTTTTTAAGGCTTGGAAGGGTTTTGGGGTGCCTGGGTGGCTCAATCAGTTAAGCCTCTGCTTTCGGCTCAGGTCACGATCCCAGGGTCGTGGGATCGAGCCCCATGGTGGGCTCCCTGTTCAGTGGGGAGCCTGCTTCTCCCTCTCCCTCTGCCTGCGCTTCCCCTGCTTGTGTGCGTTCTCTATCTCTCTCTCAAATAAATAAATAAAATGTTCTTAAAAAAAAGACTTGGAAGGGATTTAAGACTTCATTGCAACTCTTAGTAGCAATAAATAAGAGCAGTTTTAGCTTCACAGCAAAACTGAGAGGAAAGTACAGCGATTTCCCATATACACTCTGCTCCCACATGTGCACAGCCTCCCCATTATCGACAAGCCCCACCAGAGTGGCCCATTTATTACATTGATCATCCTACTCTGACACGTCATAATCCCCCAAATTCCATGGTTTATATTATGGTTCACTGTTGGTGTTGTACATTGTATGGGTTTGGATGAATGTAAGATGACATGTGTCCATCATCATGGTATCATAAAGAGTGTTTTCACAGACCTAAAAATCCTCTGTGATCCACCTGTGTATTTCTCCTCCTCGACCCCTGACCTTTTTTCTGTCTCCATAGTTTTGCCTTTTCCAGAATGTGGTAAAGTTGGAATCGTAGAGTGGGTAATCTTTTCAGTTTTGTTTCTTTCACTTAAAAACAGGCATTTAAGATTTTTCCATGTTTTTTATGGCTTAATAGCTCATTTCTTTTTAATAATAATATTCCACAGTCTGCTTGTTTCAAAGTTTATCTACCTATTCACCTACCAAAGGACATCTTGTTTGCTTCCAAGTTATGGCAATTATGAACAAAGCACCTACAAATGTCTGTGCGCAGGTTTTTGTGTGGACATAAGTTTTTGGCATAAATACCAAGGAGCACTATTGTTGGACTGTATAATAAGAATATGTGTAGTTTTGTAAGAAACTGCCAAACTGTCCTTCAAAATGTCTGTACCATTTTTCATTCCCACTAGCAATGAATGAGAGTTCCTGTTGCTCTGTATCTTCATCAGCAGGTAGTATTTCCAGTGTTATGGATCTGGGCTATTCTAATAGGAGTGTAGTGGTATCTCATGGTTGTTTGAGTTTTTCTGATAATATACAATGTGGAACATCTTTTTGTGTGCCTATTTGCCATCTGTATATCTTCTCTGGTGAGAAGTCTTTTAAAATTTTTTAACTAGATTGTTTGTTTTCTTATTGTTGAGTTTTAGGGGTTTTTGCATATTTTGGATAACAGTCCTTTATTATATGTGTGTTTTGCAAATATTTAAGTATTATGTTACTGTTACTCATGAGCCTTAAAGTCATTTAGAATAGTCAGGTTCTCTCTTAAAACCCTAACACTGGTTTAGCTGTAGACTTTAACTTACCAATATCTATCCCACCATTTTATAACTTTTTTTCCCCTCTCAAACCTATTCTCTGAGCCTAGAAAAACACAAAATCAGAGTCATGTAATTTTATTTTGTTTCTTAATGCATTAGTATTACAAGCTCAAAAAATAATGAGAACAGCAATAAATCTGTGCATAATACTTTACAAATAAAAATACTTTAGTGTATATGATTTATCTTCCTTTATTTCCTTGCCCCAAACATAATGTTAAAAGGTCCTTATTGGTGTTGCAATTCTCATATTATTATGGGTATTGTAATTCTGGGTAATATTCCTAGATGTTTATTGAATTTATTCTGTCATATATATATATATATATATATATATATATACTGTCTTATATATTTCCACTTTTTGTTTCTGGAAATCTAAACACATTAGAGAGCTTCCTTTGCATCAGAATCAACTGGAATACAAATCTATATTTTTCTTCCTTATTAGAAGTGTCTGGAATTATAAACTCAGAATTACTTTGAACTTTTGTATCTCATTATGATATCATGCTCTTGCTTCACTGACATTTTTGCCAGATAGAGATCCAATTACATAGAACCAAGCTATTACCCACTATAATATTATCCCAGGTTTCTTAGCTGCTTCTTTTCCCCCACCTAAAGAGCTCATCTCCATACTCATATCTGGGTTCCTTGGAACCAGATCTGCTGTTAACTTGATAGCTTTATCTGACAATTGTCATTCCAAGGGAACTACATTTCCATAAATGCTTCTTCTTTTCTCATCTTGTATTTAAAAACAGGGACATCAGGTAGGAAGTTATTGGGCTACTCCAGGGTGATGCAATGATAAAAATCTGCATTAGGAAGCATTAGAAGAATTGGAAGAAAACATAGCAATCATCTATCAGAGTTACGTGATTTGTGTTATAGCTTGAGAACTACACAAACAAAACTGTTACAGTTACTCGTTTTCTCTGAAAACATGTAAGATGCACTTTCTAAGAGGAATTTCAAAATGTAATGATAGTGATTTTCTTTTATCAAGAGATCTTGGGACCTTTATGTATATCAAGATAATAAAGCATTTTACTACAGTGAAGCCATATGTTGTACCTTTGAGAGACCAGTAACAGTATGCCTTACTTCTGTCCAATTCTCTTTCCTCTAGAAAGGCTACACATTCGTGGCTGAAGCATTTACTGGTGACACATATGTATCGTCCTCACGATGGAAACTGCGCCTCATTGGTTCCTACAATCCACTCCCATGCCTATCTCGAGAGTCTCCATGCAATACCTTCACCATAAAGGAAATCAGAGATTACTACATACCCAATGATAAGAAAATTTTATTCAGGTATAAGTATATGATAGAAGGGAAATGCCCCAAATTGGCATTTTTTGGCACCAGATGGGTGCTGACACGTTGTCCTTCAGTGACTGTGGCTACAGAGGTTGGGCCTCTAGATATGCACAGGGCTCTGGGATTGACCACAGTTAACTATTAATATATGAATATATTATTGAGGAAGTAAAGGTCACCTGTAATCAAACAACCTAGAAAAAATCACTGTTAGTATCCTGTTGTATTTTCTTTTGGTGTTTTTTTTCCTAGTCACAGCTTAACATTATTAAAATCATAATGTAATTAAAGTTTTGTAAGCTGACCTTTTTACTTAACATTATAGTGTGCACATTTCCCAGTGCCATTAAGACATTTTGTGAATTCTTTTTCATGATTACATAGTAATCATTTGTAGGAAAATACAACAATTTACTCTGGCTATTTTTTGTTACAAATTTTCCATTTCTACTTTTTCAATAGTACTAATAGAGATGTGATAGGCATATTTATTATAAATATTAAAGTAAATTCTTGATTATTGTTTAAAGATTTATTATTTTAGAAAGATTATATGTTTTAAAGATTCCACATGTATTGGTAAATTTGTTTTCTAAAGAAACACCTAAGTCTATTTGACAATATATGTACAAATTTACTGTATTCTGGTTAATTTTCCCCTCTAATTCTTATTTATTTGTATTTTAAAACTTTTTTTTCTTTTAAAGAACATGAAAAAATTTTTGTATTATAAAATAATCAGTAGTAAAATTAAATTACAGGACAATATATACAGTATATCCCCAGCATATGTTTTTGTTCTTATATTTGTTTACGTATTTCATATGTAGGTAAAAGTTTAGAGAAAATACTGAAAGAAAACATGAACTGGGGGTAATAGCAGGGACAGAAAATTCTCTTTTTAATCTGTCTGCTTCTTGTCATGTATCTGCACATTGGCTATTAGAAAGAAAGCCAGGGAAAAAAGGAAAGAAGTAGGAGGGAAACATACCAGCAATTAAAAATAACAATTGTGATCAGATATTTTAACTACTCTGATAGGAGGCCACTGTATCACACTGCAGGACCACTACTAGACCAACGAGTGATATTTAACCCAATATCTAAATTAGTCCTAGAAGCCGGTCCTAAAGCTGTCAAACTTGGTGGGGGGCAAGGTGAGGAGGGAACTGCTTCATGAGCAAATGTGAAAGTTCAGAAATTAAGGAGTGTATGACCTTTTCAGGGAACTGAAGACGTTTGCTTGCAAAGTGGGGCTCTAGGGGGCTATGGCAAGGGTAAGGCCAGAGAAGGGCCTCATAAGGAAAGAGATTTAGACTTTATCTGAGAGGCAAAACATGCTTTGAGGAGTTTTAAGAGAAATGGCCACAATAGACTTGTGTTAAGACATTATGCCTGCAAAGCATGAGTTGAAAAAAAAAAATTTTTTTTTTTAAGATTTTATTTATTTATTTGACAGAGAGAGAATGAGAGAGAGAGCACATGAGAGGGGGGAGGGTCAGAGGGAGAAGCAGACTCCCTGCCGAGCAGGGAGCCCGATGCGGGACTCGATCCAGGGACTCCAGGATCATGACCTGAGCCGAAGGCAGTCGCTTAACCAACTGAGCCACCCAGGCACCCCGAAAAAAAATTTTTTAAAATATAATTTCTAAGAGCAGAAATGTTAGAACCATATTATTGTGAAATTATAGATAATCATAAAAGGAACGGAATATGGAAGAAAAAACAATTTCAAAAGACTGCAGTGTGTTGAATGAAGGACAGCGTAACTGGAGACAGGGGAACCAGATAGGAAGAAGCTTTGAAATAACCCGGGTGTATGCTGATGGCAACTGGAGCCGGTCAGTGGATTCGTTCGCTAGCACCGCCATAACAAAATCCCACAAACTGGCAAAGTAGGTGGCTTCAACAACTGAAATCGATTGTCTCACAGTCTCACGGTTTGGATGCCAGAAGACCAAAATCCAAGTGTCAGCAGGGATGGTGCCTACTGAGGGCTGTGAGGGACAAGCTATTTCATGCTTTCTCCTAGCCTCTGGGGATTTCTGATAATCCTTGGTGTTCTTTGCCTTATAGACTTATCACCATGATCTTTGTATTCATCTTCACTTGGCATTCGCCCTGTGTCTCTCTGTTTCCAAATTTCCTGTCTCATAAGGGTATCTATCAGTTATATTGGGTTAGGGCCCACCCTAATGACCTCATGTGAACTTGATTCCCTCAGAAAGACCCTGTCTCTGAAAAACGTGATATTGGGAGGTACTGCGGATACTCCAGGTACTGGACTCCAACATAGTTTTATGGGGGGGGGTACAACTGAACCCATACTAGGCAGTGACAGTGGATCTAGAGAGAAGAGAAAGGGTTTTAAGACACTGAGGAAGTCAAATTGACAGTCCTGGTTGGTTGGGACTCCTGGGGACTGACTTGGGATCAGGGGACAGTAAGTGTCCTTTACTTAGATAGTGGTTACAGGGAGAAAACCCCATTTGCAGGTTGGGCAATAGGAAGACAATTGATTCAGTTTTAGATGTTAATTATGGGTAGGTCAGTGAAACATCCAAGTGATATTGCATAAGGAGTTGGGCTGGAGACACAAATCTGGGAACTATTATTCTGTTTCTGCCCATGGAAATGCCCAGGAAAGTTTGTACCATGACAGTCGGACCTAGGACAGAATATTAAGATTCTCTGACACTTATAGGAATGTCAATGGGAGAGAAGTCTAAAAAAAACAGCACCAAATTAGGAGGTACAAAAGTTGTTACACTTGTAGGAGAAGAGTTTTTGAAGAAGAGGAAAATGAGGCTTGACTCAACCTTGTCAAATTCTCCTGAGAAGTCAAGAAAGATGAGAACTGAAATTTCGGGGTGCCTGGGTGGCTCAGTTGGTTGGGCAACTGCCTTCGGCTCAGGTCATGATCCTGGAGTCCCAGGATCGAGCCCCGCATCGGGCTCCCTGCTCGGCGGGGAGCCTGCTTCTCCCTCTGACCCTCCCCCTCTCATGCTCTCGCTCTATCTCATTCTCTCTCTCAAATAAATGAATAAAATCTTTGGAAAAAAAAAAAAGAACTGAAATTTCTATAGCGTGGTGACAAGCTGCTGGAAACTTGCAAGAGCAAGGTTAGCACTTTGACTGGGGGCCGAGTAGAGTGCTGTGAGCCAATAGGAAGAGATGGGGTTGTGGACAGTGGCAATCAACAACTCTCCTTTGATGCCAAGCTGGGGAGGAGTGAAAAAATCAGCAGAGGCTGGACCTCAAGGTTGGTTGAAGGGTTTCTTTTGTTTGTGTTTTTGGTTTATTCTGCTTTGATTTTTTGTTAAAAGATGGGTGAGACCTATAGGTGTACAAAAACCAATGACAAGGAGGAATAAAGAAGGGGAGATTTAAGATTCAGGAGAAAGACAATATTCAGAAAAGCAAATTTCTAGAGAAACTGAAGATTTATAAGGTCCTGAGCATTTGTGAGGATTCACCTAAATTAAGAAAAAGAACCCCAACAAAATAAAAAAAAACAAAATAAAACAAAACCTCTTTGGTTGTGTCAAGGGAGGGGTTGGGATGGTGTTATACTGTACATTTTGTCTTTTTGTAAACGATTTCCAACTTGTATGGTGAAGGTTGAGAGAACAGGTGGTGGGTACAAATTTTGATTTCTCTGCATTTTTATGAATCAAAGAAAATATGGTAAACAGTGAAGATTTGAAGTCTGCTGCCAGTTGTCCAACTGTGGGGGAGGGTATAATGGGAAGGTTTGGTGTGTCCATAGTTTGCAGATCTATCATGTTTTATAAGCCTATCTAAACAAAAGTTACATTTCCTGCTTGGGATCTGATGATAATAAATGTCCTATGCCTGTTCATTTTACCATAGCATATAGAGATCTTTTGTCAAAGTCTATAATAGCAATAATGTTTCCAGGATTTGGGTCAATTTTACACAATGGATTTACTTTTAGATTATCCTTTCAGCAAATAATGCAGTTTCCTTTACTGACTTGAGGGAAAGATCAATAAACCGCTTAAAATTCGTATGTTTTTCTTTATAGGTATTCCATTAAAGTTGCTTTACCGCATCCTGTTACTGTACAGGTACGCACGTCCAAACCAGATGCATTCATCAAGCTACAGATCTTAGAAAATGAAGAAATTATTGTCAGTTCCACTGGGAAAGGGCAAGCTATAATCCCAGCAATTAACTTCTTGGGGAGTGAAAAAGTTGTGAGCTCCCAGTGTGAGTATGCCTTTTGCCCTTTTAAATGTGTTATTTAGATCCATAAATAAGTATTTATATTTAAGTAACTGATTTTAAATATTTTATTTAAGGTAAAATAGCAAATAAGCATTTACATCTGTAAAACGATATTATTAAAAATATTTTTAAAAACTTGCATTTGTGTGTCAGATTAGTCTCTGAAGATCAACAGATTGTTATAATTCTACTTTAAGGACTTTTTTATTACATGAGCCTTTTTAGAATTCTGAACAAGAAATAACATTTTTTATTATTTTGAAAGAATTTTTCACTGTTCTTTTATCCCTAATTCGTTATTTTTAGAAAATATTCTATTAAAATGAACAGAAACTTTGAAGTCATTACTTTCAATGTAATAGTCACAGGAACTATTAATTAATAAAATAAAATTGTTTCTGAAATAATGGAAAACAGAGATACTGAGATACATATTCAGTTATTTTAGTAACAATTCTGATCATAAAAATAACGCATTGCCCAATGTAGAAAATTTTGAAACAGAAAATTATAAACAAGAGAACAGGAAATCCCTTGTGCTTTTCCTGAATTCTGCCATTATGTTTTTTTAAAAATAATTGATTATATCTTTTTTTAAAGATTTATTTATTTATCTGGGGAGCCTGGGTGGCTCAGTAGGTTGGGCGTCTGCCTTAGGCTCAGATCATGACCCCAGGGTCCTGGGATCGAGCCCCAAGTTGGGTTCCTTGCTCAGCGGTGGGCCTGCTTCTTCCCCTCCCTCTGCCCCTCCCCACTGCTCATACTTGTAGGAGCTTTCTTTCTGCCCCCTTGTGCTCTCAAATAAGTAAATAAAATCTTCAAATGAGTAGAGTCAGACACTGTTTATAGTTTGTCACATAGGTTATCATTAACATTTAAATAATTTTATGAGTTTACTTATGGCAAAGAAAGGGACAGAAATGGAGTAGAAGGGTAATTGGAACAGAATTCAGAAATTAATCCAAAATTACAGCCATTATCCAAGATTGTTCTGCTTTTACAAGATATTTCTAATTTTCACATTTGTATTCCTAGATGACCTTTAGTACAATTTTTCGAATTCCCTTCAAACCATGTAAAAATCTATCATTTTCCTTCTGAGTGCCTTGACTATGTAGATTAATTAATTTAAGGAGAACTGACACCTTTATAATATTGAATTCATATGCATGTAAAGGCTATTTCTTTCCATTTATTCATGACTTTTTTTATGTTTCACAGAATAGATTTTGTAAGTTTCTCCATAGATACTGGTAGAGCTGTTACTGTGAGTTAGATTATTTCTTGATTTAGATTTCAAACAGGATATCATTTTTAAAGAAATGCTATTAATTTGTATTTATGAATTATGTAAGCAGACATTGGAATTCCTTTTTCTTTCTCAGCATTTTTCAGCTGCTTTTCTTGGAAACATATTCACTTATGAATTCTTTACAACCTGTATTTCTGGAGTACCCCCACCAAAAGTACATGCAAAAAAAATATATGTGTGTGTGTGTATGTGCACATAATATTTGTAGGAGAATAGGACATGGCAGACTATGATATTTATTCTATAAGCAAACATTCTATTGTATGAAAGAAGAAATAAACTCCATTGCAAAGATGTAGAAGACTCTGAAGTGACCCAGTAACAAAATCTTAAATACAGGCCTCTTCGGGTTTCGTTTTCTCTGATGGGAATTTGAAAGAATGTCAATATATTTCGTATAATTTCTAAGAATAAAATCTTGTAAGTACCAGTATACCAGGGCTAATATCAAATTTGGAATTTTCCACAGATTTTACAATCTAAGAGATTGGGTCTTTGAGGAAGTACTACAGACTAGGGATAGTAAAATATTTTATTTCATGTGGCTGTATAAGGCTCAATTTTGTTGATGATATACTATAATTAATGTAGTCAGTCTCCTAGTGATTGTGATTTGTGATAACTTTAATCTTATATTTACACAAAGAATGCTGAGGTTATTTTTTTTAACCCATGTATATAATTTTATGAACTTGTATATGCATATATATTGGATAAATGCTTAGATGTAGAACTCTGGGGTCAGGGGAACCTACAGTTTAATTTTTGTATATATTGTCAAATTGTCCTCCATGGAGTTTGTGTAAACTTACCTTATTTTATCCTTTATTCTAAGTTATCATACGCTTGATTTTTGTCAATGTGACTGCTAAAAATATTAATTTATATTATACTTAGAGTTAGTGAAGTTCAAGCATGTATGATTTTATATATCTTATTTATCTTCCTTTTATATTTTCTTCTTTGTAAATTTTTCTGTGTCGTATGCCTATTTTTCTATTGGAACTAGCTGGGTTTTTTTTTTTTTTCTGAGTGATTTGTAGATTCTCATATATGAAGGAAAATTTTCTCCTTTTTCATATGTGGTTGAATGATGGTTTGAATGAATGACTTAATATCTGAAGGAAGTAATGAAGGAATTACTTCACAAGGGTAGAGACTTTGTGTCATTCATTCTTAACTGTTAATCAAAGTATAATTTATGTCGAGCAAAAGGCACAAACCTAATCTGATAAATTTGGTAAGGGCATACGCTAGTGTGACCCATACCTCTAAGAAGATATAGACATTTCTATTACCCACAAAGATCTCTCAAGGCCATTTCTATTCAGTTCCCCCCTCCCCAAAGAGGCAACCACTGTTCAGATTTTCAACACAGTAGACTAATCTTACCTGTTCTAGAACTTCATGAAACCATACAAATACACTTTTGGCATTGGTATCTTCAGCTTAGGATAATGTTTTTAAGGTACATTCCTGTTGTTGCTACTGCATTTCTTTTTTTTTTTTTAAGATTTTATTTATTTATTTGATAGAGAGAGACACCGCGAGAGAGGGAACACAAGCAATGACTGAGCCACCCAGGCGCCCCTGCATTTCTTTTTGTATTGTGGAGTATTATCCCATTGTATGGATATACTACACTTTATTTATTTATTCTCTTTTGAACATATGAGTTTATTCCACTTTTAGGATATGATAACTAAAGCTGCTAGAGACATACATGTATAAGTTTTTTTTTAAACAATGTTTTCATTTTTCTTGAATCAATATTCAGGAGTTGAATTAATGTGCCATGGCTTGACATATGTATATTTTATCTTTTTTAACTTGGCAAAAAAAATTTATCAAAGAGACTGTATCATTTACACTCCCATCAGCAAAGTATACGAGTTCCGGTTTCTCCATATTTTTGCCAACATTTATTGCCAATGTTTTTTATTTTAGTCATTCTGGTGGGTATGTAGTGCTATTTTTTTGTGGTTTAAATTTGCTAATGATGTTGAGCTTCTTGGCCATATGTATAACTCATTGAATGAAGTATCTCTTCATACATTATGGCCATATTTTTAATGGGTTGTCTTTTTTTATATATACTGGAAACACATCTTCATCAAATATTTGCTTTGCAAATATGATCTCTTGTCTTTTCACTTCCTTAGCAATAAATTTTTTTAAAAGATTTTATTTATTTATTTGAGATAGAGTGAATGCAAGCGAGAGAGAGAAAGAGATTGAGAGCACGAGTGGGGGCAGGGGCAAAGGGAGAGGGAGATGCAGGTTCCCCACTGAGCAGGGAGCCTCATGAGGGGCTCAATCCCAGGACTCTAGGATCATGACTTGAGCCGAAGGCAGACGCTTAACTGACTGAGCTTCCTGGCGCCCCAGCAATAACTTTTTAAGAGCTTTTAATTTTGATGAAGTCAGTCATCATTTAGAAAAAATTACTAGTGCTATTTGGGTATTATCTAAGAAATCGTTCCTTAATCCAAGGTCATGGATATTACATGTCATATTTTATCCTATACATTTAATAATCTTAGCATCTATGTTTAGTTTTATAACCCATCTCGAATGTTTGTATATAATGTAAGGTAGAGGATCAAGGTTCTCGTTCTTTTTTTTGATGTTTTAACAGTTTATTTTGAAGGTCATTTTAAAAACAAAGACAATCTGAGAGAAAACTGCACAGAATATACTCATTAAATAAGTATGGTGATTAAATCAAAATAAGGGATATATGTTTTCTTCTGCAATTCTGGAAATAAGTTCTGTTGTCCTGAGGTTCTTCCAAAAAGGGGGAAAAATCATGGCAATTAAAGCTGCCTCTTAATTATGTAAATCTACAGTAGAAACCGAATTTTTCTGTTCCTCCCAATAAGTCAGTTTCGATCTTCAAACTGTGCCTTGTTTTTAAGGTTCTGGTTCTTTTTATTCCCATATGGCCATCCAGTTGTTCTGACACTTTATGTTGGAAAGCCATTATTTTGCACATTGAATTCCCTTGACACTTTTGTAAAAAAATCAGTTGACTATGTGTGCATGGGTCTATTTTGGAGCTCTATTTTGATCAATTGATATTCAATCAGCCAATAGTCACTCTTAGTCCAACACCACCTTTCCTTGAAAATTGTAGCTTTAGATTTTGATTGGGATTGTATTGAACCTGGGGAGAATGGCATCTTAACAAACTGAGTTTGCTGGTCGCATGAACACAGTATATCTCTCAACCTATTTTAGTGTTTAATTTCTCTCAACAGTGTTCTATACTTTCAATGTATTGACTTCACACATCCTTTCTTAAGTTCATACCTAAATGTTTTTTTTTTTTTTTAAGATTTTATTTATTTATTTCAGAGAGCGAGAATGAGAGAGAGCACATGAGAGGGGGGAGGGGCAGAGGGAGAAGCAGACTCCCCGCCGAGCAGGGAGCCCGACGCGGGACTCGATCCCGGGACTCCAGGATCATGACCCGAGCCGAAGGCAGTCGCTTAACCAACTGAGCCGCCCAGGCACCCCCTAAATGTTTTGTTTTATTAGTAGTGCCACGTAGGACTAAGAAGGCATGTACTTTAGATCCCTTGATATCTGTGTTAATTTTCTAGGGCTGCTGTAACAAATTACCCCAAAGTGGGTGGCTTAAACCAACAAAAATTCATTCTCTTATGGTTCTGGAAGTCAGAGGCCCAAAATTAAGGTGTTGTCAAGGCCACACTCCCATCAAAGTTTCTAAAAGAGAATCCTCCTTTACCTCTTCCAGTTTTTGATGGCTCTTGGCATTTCTTGGCTTGTGATGGCGCAGTTTTGGCAATCTCCGCCTCTGTCCTCACATAGCCTTCTTCTTTGTGTGGCTCTGTGTCATCCCCTTTTAATTCTCCTTTAAGGACATCCATCATTAGATTTAGGGCCCATGCTAATCCAGGTTGATCTCACCTGGGGACCCTTACCTTAATCACAGCTGCAAATACCCTTCTGTCGAGTAAGGTCACCTTCTGGATAGACCTACCTCTTTGGGTGGATCACTATTCCACCCACTACAATATAATACCAGGGGCAGTTAGCCTCTATTCATTTTTTTTCACTCTGTGCTTCTATTTCGATCATTTTGATTGCTTATCTTCAAGTTTACTAACCTTTTCTTCTGATTTGAATATGTGCTTTTAAAGTCCATCCAGGAATGGGGCGCCTGGGTCACTCAGTCAGTTAAGCATCTGCCTTCGGCTCAGGTCATGATGCCAGATTCAGCAGAGAGCCTGCCTCTCCCTTTCCTTCTGATGCTCCCCCTGCTTGTGCTCTTGTGCTTTCTTTGTCAAATAAATAAATAAAATCTTTAAAAAAAAATAAAGTCCATTCAGGAATGTGTCATTCCAGATATAGTCCAACCTTGAATTTCATTTTGATTCTCTGTCCCATTTTTCTGTTGATATTCACCATTTATTCTTTCATTATGTTGATCTTTTCTCTTAAATCCTTAAACACATTTCTAATAGCTATTTTAAAGTTTTTGTTTGGTAAAGTTTTTTTTTTTTATTGCTAACTAACATCTGTGTCAGCTATGCCATTATTTCTATTGACTTTTTTCTCAAATGATGTTCATATTTTTTGCTTCTTCACATATCAGAATGATTGTGTGCTACATACAGTACATGCTACATTGCTAAGAGTCAAGCTTATGCTCTCTTCATTGAAAGAGTTTTGAATTTTGTTCTAGTAAGCAGTTTATTGACAGCTTAGTTTAATCCTCTCAAGACTTGGTTCTAAGCTTTCTTAAATTGGGTCTAGACCTTCCATTACTCTAGGGTTAGCATTGTACTACCCTTAAAGAATAGCCTTTCTTGAGTCTCAACTGATGCCCTGTGTGTTCATTAAATTTCCATACTTCGGCAGAACTTCAATGTCTTTCAACACTGTACAAACTTCAGAATCTCCATTAAGCTCACAATCTCCCGGGAGTTGTCTGCCAGGCACCATTAGATGTTTGTACAAATAAAGTTTAGAATTCAATTAAAGACCCAAGTGGACCACTATACATATTTCTGGGCTCAGTACTTGCCCCTGGCACCCTGCCTCACAAATTTTAGTTGTGTCAGGAGCTTCAAACTACAGTCTTGCTACCTGAACCTGACAACACTGTTGTTCACTGTTTGGACTCTCCTTCCCTGTGTCACAATCGAGATGGTGCTCACAGGCAGAAATCTGCGGAAGTGGACAGATCTTCTTGTATGTTTCCTTTCTTTCAAGAATTACGGCCCTGGGCTGTGCATTGTTTAATGCCTGAAAACAGTGGCTTCATACATTTTATCTAATTTTATTTTTTGTGTGTGTGGCTTTGAGTAAATCCAATGCCATTATTTTTTCATGGCTAGAACTGGAATTTCTCTGTGTCATTCACTTATGTTCTCTCAATATATGTTTGATCAATTAATAACATTGGGCACATTTCTATTTTTATCCCTCCAAATGGTAGTTTTATTATCTTTTAATTACAGAATAATGAATAGAGAAGTTAAAAATAAAATGAAAGTCTTACATAAATGTAATAACATACACACAATAGTGTATAAACCCTGAAGAAGTCACAGTATATGATATTAGTTTAGTGTCATTCAAGTGACACAAAATGAATGAAAAATTGTTGAATTGTACATTCTTTTAGCAATCAGTGGTTTCTCAGAATATGCATTGCTCTATTCAAGTCACAGGCTATTATATAAGTTTCTTTAAGACCAGAATATCTCCCAGAAGCTAGTGATATTGCTTTTTATCTCATTAAAACAAAACAAACTGACCTATTCCTTTGAGTGTCTTATAAAAGGATATACCTAAGGAACACAGTCCATCGTAACTGCATTTCACACAGTTTAATGTAAGTGTAATAAATTTCTCCTTTTCAGCTAGCAAACAAATTCTTTTAATGCATGCTTCATCCAAGAAAGAGCAAGAATTGTACATCAAGAAGAAATCTGCACAGGGAAGTCAGAAATCCTATAAGGGTAGACCTGCAAGTGCAGTCGTAGACACTGGGCAGCCCATTATGGAGGAGGAAACTGCCAGTATGCCCACCATAGAAGAAAATGCTAGCACTCCACAGCAGGTACATTTATGTTTAAGAGAATCCTTCAATGAATGGTATTACTCCTAAAAATCTAACAAAAATAACGATGATTCTTTTCCTAAGCATTGACATGCTATATGATACTTTCTGTCTGCAATACCACAAGTGTATAACAGGATCAAGGGATTGAGCGTTATTTAATAGTTTCTCTGTGCCAAGATGTTAAAATATATGGCAAGTTTAATGTGTATACTAACCCTATAATGTAGATGTAAATATCTTATGTTACACGAGTTACGAGGCTCTATAATTATTAAAAAGGTCACATATTAACAAAACTAATTTATACATACCTTAAGTTAAATATATATATGTATATGTAAAATAAGGGACAATTCATGTCATTTCAGAAAAGAAACATGATGTATTCATCAGAAACAAAACAAACAAATAAATAAAAAGAAATAAAAATAAAAGACCAGAAATAAATCCTAAATGACTAATGACAATAAGCACAAATGAATTATTAATCAATTAAAAGAATAAAAAACTAAAGTTAGATTAAAAAGTAAGATTCAACTATAAGTAACCTGAAAGTGACACCTTTAAACAAAATGGCACCGAAAGTTTAAAGTTGGACTGAGAACCGTGAGAAATGTCTCCGTGCATAGAATTCATGAAGGATATTGTGTAAAAATAAAAGGAAGAATATAACAAGTAAATATGACCATAACCTAACTGTCCAGACTCAATGAATAAAAAGCAAAAGTTGTTTAGAACTACAGAGAAAAATAAAGTTAGTTAATAGTTGAACACTTTAATGCACAGCACTCAGAAATCAATAGATCAAGCTGAAAAAACACATATTACTAGGATTTGAAAAATTTAAATGTAAGCTTAATTTTTTAGATATTTATATAGAACACTTTACCTAATATGTTGAGAATATACTTTTTCATAGCACACATGCAAAGCCTCAATAAAAACCAAACTATATTTTATAGATGTTATCTGAACATAATGTAATTATATAGAAATTAGTAAATAACAGCCTAAAATCCCATAAATGTGGAAGCAAAAGAAAATATGCCAAATAGTTCTTTAGTTACAAAGAACATAAAAAAAAAGAAATCATGAATACAAAGAATTCGGTAACAACTAAAAAATACAAATCAAAATTTGTAACCACATCTAAAGTAGCATTCAGTGGAATGTTGACTTTCAAATTATTTCATCAGGAAGTATGAATGATTAAAAACAAATGAGCTAAGCTATTGAAACAAAATTTTAGAAAAAGGGCAAAATAATAACTCAAAGAAAAAAAGAAGAAAAAGTTTTAATAAAAGTAAAGGTAGAAATTAATAAAACAGGGAACAAAATTTAGCAAGGTTCATGAACCCTAAACTTTTTTACGATCAATACGTGGGCATGCTTCTTGCAAGACCAGCTAAGAAAGAAAAAAAAAAAAGAAAATGTAAATAAATCAAATACAGAACAACAACAACAACAAAATAGGGTGGAGGTATAATGCAACCAACAGGTTTTTAAAAAAAAAAAATTAAACTATTAAACACAACTCTATGCTAGTGAATTTAAGACTTAAGGGAAAGAAGACATAACAAATGCCTGGGGTGGGAGAGGACTGACAAAGCTGCTTCAATAGAAGATAGGAAATATGAAATAATAATAACAATAAAGAATAATAACACTTAAATGGTAATCAAAATTTTACCTTTCCAAAAGTCATAGGCTCAGCTGACTTCACAGAATAACTCTAACAGACCTTCAAGGGATAAGTTGTTCTAGAAAACAGAAAGACAACACAAACTTCCCAATCCTTTTTAATGTAATCCTGATCCCAAAACTGATGAGTAACAAAAATAAAATTAATAAGTTTCATTTTTAAACACGGATGCAAAAATTAATAAACAATAGACTATCTAATTGCAGGTGTTGGTGGGGATGTGAAGATAAATTTTATAGACTGTGATATTACAACATTTTGGAGAACATCTGATAGTACTTGACCAAATTATGATTGTGTGATACAGAAAATTATGCATTTATTACATGCTTATTGGGCAAATACTACATTTATTCTTATTGTTTGTGATTAAACCCTGCATTTTATTTCACAGGTCAACAAGTATATTATACAGTGTTTGGTATTGTATAACAGTTGGCCTCTCACTGAAAGTCAGCAGACATTTGTTCAAGCACTAAAAGAATTGGAGAAAAATGATAGTAAAGGTATGTCCTCCTAAAAGTTAGTCATACACCTTATATTTTACATAAATATTTAATAGCAAATTAATCATGTCAGTATTAAAACATTATTGCTTACAATTTGCATTTCATATCCAGTGTCATTTTCTGTTTTGTTAATTGATTATGTTTCAGAATCTTTACTTGCTTGGTTTGTAAGAACCAAAAATATATGATTGTTTAGGCCTAGTTTAAACATGTTTTGTCTGGTAAATAAAAATTACTTGATGATTATCTAAGAAGTGTGCAGAAAACTTTTCTGTTATAAAATTATATTTGTCTAAGTTGTTGAAACAGTATAACCCTGAAGGTTAGTTCTTAAAATATTTAAGAGAAGGAGAATCTCCAAGTGAAAGAGGCTTCAGGTTTATTTTTTCAAATATAAGCTACTCTCAAAATTCCTGAGCAGGGAGTTTGATGCATTGGAAAAAATATTCGCAAAGTGGACCCATGTAGCTCAAACCCATATTGTTCGGGTCGCCTGGGTGGCTCAGTTGGTTAAGGGTCTGCCTTCCGTTCAGGTCATCCGGCTCCTTGCTCAGCGGGGAGCCTGCTTCTCCCTCCTCTTGTGCTCCCCCTGCTTGTGTGCACGCTCTCTCTTTCCCTGACAAATAAATAAATAAAATCTAAAAAAACCCCAAACAGACAAACCCATATTGTTCAAGGGTCAACAGTATTTCCTACAAGAACACAATACCATTAAGGGCAGGGAGTTCCATGAATTCTTGCCTGTTCAATCTTGCATTATCCATAGTGCAGACGATGCACACAGTAATTACTCCATGATATTTATCGAATAGGTGAAAGAGAGGAGACATCTAAGCTACTCTTATTATTATTATTGCCCTTTTCACTAATTGTCAAAAACCCTGATCATGCATTTTCTTGTTTATACTAACTGCATGAACCTGTTCATTTAAAGGCTTGACGGAGGTTTGTTCATCACCAAAGTTAAGAGAAAGCTATTATTATTGAACTAAACCTTTGTAAGAAGGGGCAGATTCTGGGGCGGGACGTAAAATCCAAAGAAAAATTATAAAACTGATGACACCGAGAGTCCCCATTTCCTTTCCAGTGTATTGTGTGAGTCCATAGAACACGTGCTCTATGGGAATCTTGAACTTGTCTGCCTCCCCACAGCCCCTCTTGTGCTGGGAAAGGGACTCTGCCTCAGTCTCATCATTGCATCTCTAGAACCAGATAGAAGCTGTTCATAAATGTTTATTGAACAAATGCATGAGCATGCTATGCCAGGAACAGCAGGAGTGTTTAAGTTCTAATGGCATCCTGGCCTGGGGTCTTGAAAAGATTCTGGGCTGTTTTGGGGTCGCAAGAAAGTGTTGTGATCTTTTATCATATGATACGAAAAAATGGCATATGGAAGCTGAAAACCCCTTTAAATGGGTCATTATCTCCACTTTCTCTATAGTCCAAACCAAATCTCATAGTTTATACTGTGCTAAAAAAAATATCTAGATATTTTTCCGGTATAAATCAGTGGAAATCTGCTTGAAATAATGGATGGTGCAAATTACCGGGTGATTTTGTGTCCCCCTCCTGTAAAGAAGTAGAGAGTATGTGCTTAATATGAATTGGATTAAATATTTTATGCTAAAGGTCTATGTGCAAATAAAATATGCATAATTATAAAAATAAATCAAAATAATAGAGAAGCGGCACTGTTTTGTGTGGACACGTGTGTATGATGTATGCTCAACGAAGATATTCTTTCTTTTTCAAGGAAAATGTATAGTACTACTAGATTTTACAATACTGTTCTGGGTATCAGAGATTTTAATAGATCAGAGAGTGAGAATCAGATCCTAGGGTTTTTGTTTTGTTTTGTTTTGTTTTTGCCTGTGTAGTTCTTTCATGAGTTGTCTGTAGCTCTTTATACTTCTGATTTCTATATTAGAATATTCTGTTATGCCTGTCTCGAAAAGCTCAAAATAGTGATGCTATTGTTGTTTATAGCAATGATCAGTGTAAACTCAGATCCATATGACAGGGAATAAATAATCCCAGTTTAAATCATGAAAAGGAAACAACAGAAACAATCTTTCTAAATTCAGGTGGGGATTTTGTTCATGGGGGAGCACCTGTTTCTGAATAATGTTCCAGCAAGATAGAAGAAGGCACGCTGATAAAGGAGATATTTGTGAAAACATTTAAGCTGTTCCGGAAACGTAGCACCACATTGAACAATGCTGTTAGAATAGTGAATGAGGTGCTTTCTTTCCAACTCTCTGAGGTGAACTTCTAACGTCTAAAAAGTTTCAAAATACCTTCAAATACCCTCAAGTTTAGTCAAATGCAGGTTTTTAAAATTTCTGTGTGTATTTTCTTCAATAATTAGAAATTTGTTCCCAGTATATGTAAGTTGTGTGAAATATGTAAATTTACATAAACCGGGGATAATGACACTTTGAAGTGGAGACGAGCTGGTGGGGGGTGGTGGGTTTTGAATAGTTCATATGATAAAGTCCTGAAGAATACCAAGCCCGGGAAGTGAACCATTGCTTTGGAAGTGAAAGTGGCAAGAAGATTGTGTCTCAGAAGATACGCAGGAGCCTGTTCTAGACACACCTGAACTGCAGGGCCACCCACCAGGTGTAAGGTGTGGCTGGAGAGACTCTAGTTCCTGTCAGAGGAATGTGCGGAACAGAGTGACCAGGAAAGCCCTATGCGCATCTCTCACTATTCAAGGCCATTCTGCTTCTCGACCTAGGTCAGGAATGGTGGGGAAGAAAGATTCTGAAATGCTTTCCTGTGCTTAGCTCACAGAAATTCTTTATTGTTATTTTTTATTAAGTTCAATTAGCCAACATATAGTACATCATTAGTTTTTGATGTAGTGTTCAATGACTCATTAGTTGCGTATAACACCCAGTGCTCATCACATCACGTGACCTCCTTAATTGTTAATATGAGCACTTCATCTACTGTCAGACATCGGTGACCCTAGATTGCCAGTACTCTTCAAAAATATATGAGTGGGTCAGAGAGCAAAAGGGGTACACACAGAAAAAAAATGAAGAGTATGTATCAATACGTTGAAGCGGTTATGTCTCGTTTATATTTTTTAGTATCTAAAGACAAAATTTAATTTAAAATTAAAAATGTGTAATTCAGAAGTTTTAAATGAGCACTTACTATTTTAGTCAAAACAAAACAAAGCAAACTGAAAAGAATGTAATTGTATTTTGTAAGCAAAAAGAAAACACTGGAGAGATCTAGAAGTTTGGTTATTATGATTCTGATTTTTTTTTTTTTAGTGCCCTTATGGGCCTCTTATTGTACTGTGTACTTTTCATATATTATCCTCAATTCTCATGAAAAAATCTGAGAGGTAGTTATTACCATCCTGATTTTACACATGAGAAAAATGAAGCTTAGATGCTGTAAATAATTTGCCTACATTTACACAGCTGGAAGAAGCAGGGTAAAGATTTTCATCTACGTCTGACTAATTTCAAAGCCCAGAACCTTTCCAGTGTACCATTTTGTCCTGTAGGGACTTTCTAACTAGTAGCACTGACAGAGTACTAATGGTCATAGTGTTTGCAGTTGCTGACATTTATGGTGGAGGCTTTGTGAAGGCTCTATGTATCTTGACCCAAGGAATCGTCACAATAAACCTATGAGGTGGATGCTGTAACTATTAGCATTTTACATATGAGAACACGGAGGCACACACTGTTTAAGGAACTTGCCCATGGTCACACAGCTAGTTATCGGCACAGCTAGCATTTTGAGTGGGAGTTAATTATCCAGTAAGGGTTTTTGGATGGAAATAATAATAATATATGGTAGTACCAATTTCAGATATTTATTGTGTCCTCAATAAATGTCTTTATTTAGGGAACTGTCTATATTTCTTTACTGAACATACAAGTTTGCATAAAGGGTCTTAGCATGGTTTTCCTGAAGATCTTTTAAGTTTCTCAACTTTAACACAGATGGAGTTCCAGCAAACAAACCAATATGAAAAACTATCATATTTAATATATTAATGGATAAATGTTAAAATTCCAGAGGAAACTAAAAAATTAGTATCTGAAATAAACACAGTAGTAGAATTCATGAAATAGTATAATGTGAAGTATAGAGTTGGGTAATGGTACAAAATTAATAGTATAAGTTTTTTTTTTAAGTTAACATTTATTTATTTTTATTTTTATTTTTTAAGATTTTATTTATTTATTTGACAGAGAGAGACACAGCGAGAGAGGGAACACAAGCAGGGGGAGTGGGAGAGGGAGAAGCAGGCTCCCCGCAGAGCAGGGAGCCTGATGTGGGACTCGATCCCAGGACCCTCGGATCATGACCCGAGCTGAAGGCAGTCACTTAACCAACTGAGCCACCCAGGCGCCCCTAAGTTAACATTTATTAAACTTATGGTGGTGATCATTTTGCAATATGTACAAATATTGAATTATTAAGTTGTCTACTTGAAACTAATGCAGTGCTTTATTTCAGTTATACCTCAATAAAAAAATAAAAAGAAAAAAAAGGAAAAGAAAAGGAAGTTACTATTAAGTGGAGAAATATAGCATAGCAACTAAAATGCCTTAGGCTCTCTGAAACTGGGTTATTTTTCACCTGAGAAATTAGAATAATAACTCCTATCTTTCGAGGTTGTTGTGAAGTTTCAAGATAATGTATGTAAGGTTCCTACAACCTAGGAGTCCTCACAAAAATGGTATTCTCATTATTATGTACCCAACTGGAAAAGAAGTCTCTCAGAATAATTGCATCTTCTTTTTTTTGACATCATATTTGACAACTTTAGGTGTGAATGAGCAGCTACTAAAATTAAATTACATGTTGCATTGTATCATACATTTGCTGCTGAAAGCAGCCAGCAAATAAATTCAGAATTTAATTGTATTTAAAACGAACTAGGAAATTTTTTTCTATTTGAAAGCGTATGTTGGCCAGTCTTATGAAAGTTATGCAGCTTTTTAATTCAGAATAATCAGTATCATGTTTATAAATGTGGACTTTTAGGCAGCCAGTTTGTTTAAATGAAAACATATCGATATGTCAACGTATATGTGTCAATTATATTTACAACTCAAGACCTACAAACTTCAATTTAAAGGGTATGATGTATTTTACCTTATTTTTTTTAAGATTTTTTTATTTATTAAAGAGAGAACGAGCAAGAGAGAGAGCACAAGCTGGGGGGCTGGGGGGGGTGGAGAGGCAGAGGGAGAAGCAGGCTTCCCACTGAGCAGGGAGCCTGATGCGGGGCTGGATCCCAGGACTCTGGGATCATGACCTGAGCTGAAGGCAGCTGCTTAACTGACTGAGCCACCCAGGCGCCCCGGTATGACGTATTTTAGAAAAATTGTTACTAATATCTTCAAAAATTTTTTAAAAGATTATTTGTTTATTTGGGAGAGGGAGAGTGTGAAAGAGAGAGAGCACAAGCCGGGGGGCCGGGGGGAGGCAGAGGGCTCAATCCCAGGACCCTGGGATCATGACCCAAGCCAAAGGCAGATGCCTAACTGACTGAGATACCCAGGTGCACCCACCCTAATGTCTTCAGTTATTAACTTAGCTTATTTTTTCAATTATAAATACTTTAGATCAAGAAGAAGTTAATCAAGTGGTTTTTTCATTAGTATATTGGTATCCTAATTTAAAATTTTATGTACATCCTGAATTCAATAGAAATATCACCACATTTACTTATTTAAATTCAACTTGTAATTTCTATGAGAAATAAAATATATAATTGTTTTCTAAAAATTCACATCTTTATAACCCATGATAAAAAGTAAGGTCTGAAATATAACTATGTTCAACTCAGAATATTTTGGTTATAAATTTTTAGGAAGCTTGTCCACTAGTTAACATGAGACAACAGTGCCACCTTTAGTATATTTTAACACCTAAGTTTTAGTAAAAATTGCTTGCTAAGACAGGTGGCTTTTTCTTAAGGAAATAGAAATTGGAGGATCTAGAGCAGGTAACACTTCGTGATATCATCTACTTTCATATATAATTAGTTGTGTTGTTATTTTAACCTCTTTTTGCCAGTATGTTACATTTTTACGTTACTGGCCTGCACCTTTCAGGTTCTAGTCTATTTGCAAAGACACATATGAACTTTGTTTATCATTCTCAGAAGTCTTTGTTTTCAAGTCCCACCCAATTTTATTTATTTATTTATTTGTAAAGATTTTATTTTATTTTATTTTGACAGAGAGAGAAACAGCGAGAGAGGTAACACAAGCAGGGGGAGTGGGAGAGAGAGAAGCAGGTTCTCCGTGGAGGAGGGAGCCCGAAGTGGGGCTCGATCCTAGGACCCTGGGATCATGACCTGAGCTGAAGGCAGACGCTTAACGACTGAGCCACCCAGGCGCCCAAGTCCCACCCGATTTTGTTAGCAGGACTATACCACTATTTTCTTAACTCTAATTAATAATATATTGTTCTTTCTTAGGCACAATGTATGCATGGTGTTTCCAATTCAAGGTCTTTGAAGAAACCAAACATGATGAGATTATCTATCTATCATCTATCTATCATCTATCATCTAAAGATTTTCCTGTTTACATTTACCAAGTACAATCACACTTGGTAAATGTGTACCTTATCCTGAGCAAGTATGCTAGTTTAGAAATTATGTTAATGTTCAAATCCCAGCCAGTTTTTAGTTCCTGGATACATAAATCTAAACCCTGAATTTTAATCATAAAAAATACGTTTCTGTAATTTTTATGTCTTATTATCCACTGAAGATTTCTGTCTACTGTACTCTGCATAAATATAAGGTAATGTAAGACTAAAGTCATAATGCTAAAGGTCTTTTCAGGTTCATTTCATCAACAGATACTGCCTGAGCATTTCTTCTCTGCAAGGGCTGTATTAGTTTATTTCAGTGGTCATTTACTCTAGAATTCTTCTAATTACATGAATATACAATGTGAGGTCATGTTTTTCACAGGTTCTGAATTAGTAGGATTTTATTCTTACACCTTATTGATATATATGCTCTCAACTCATACAGTTTCCTTATAAAGTTTTACAATCTGATCATGAATACACACTATGAGTTTGGAATTATACTAGGTGAAATTAGGGATCAAAATGAGGTATATAATGATGTTCTGGCCTTTAGAGAACTTGCAATTCCTGGGAGAGAAAGTTACTATACTGTATGCCATTGAAGAATAGGCAGATTATTTTATTATTTTATTTTATATATTCATAATGTAAAGGAAGCGGATGGTGTGTCTCTGCTATCTGCCTGACACTGTACTGTGTGCTCCCAGAAGTAAACTTGAATATTAGAATATGTTAATTTGAAGGGAATCAAAGACACCTACATATATGATTCAAGCTCTAAGACCTATGGGTAGTAAGAAAAAGAGAGCCCCAGAAATACTTATTGGGGCAGTTTGAGATTCAATTTCAGCTGACATTTGTTAATATCTTAAAAACCCAGTGTGTATGATACCAGGTATGATCCTATTTTAAATGCCCCATATAGTTTATTTGTAAGCCCCCTGGGCATGGTATTAACATCTCCATTATACAGAGAAGAAAACAAAATCAAAAGAATGTAATAAACCTGCCAAAGTGAACCTATTCAGTGGCTAATCCAAGATGCACCTCCAAGTCATTTGATTATACGACCAAAGAATTTTCCCTAGCGCAACACTACTCAGCAACCGAAATTGTTGGCAGAAAGACAAGTTGCCCCCTTGTAAAGTTGTGGTACTTACAGTCCCTTTGCAGTCATGCAGGATGATCTGCCCTAATCTGTAAGTAGCTAATAACTGGCACTAAGCCATCAATAAGAACTGCTTCTTTTTTTTTTTTTTAAAGATTTTATTTATTTATTTGAGAGAGAGAGAATGAGAGAGAGAGAACACATGAGAGGGGATAGGGTCAGAGGACGAAGCAGACTCCCTGCCGAGCAGGGAGCCCGATGCGGGACTCGATCCCGGGACTCCAGGATCATGACCTGAGCCTAAGGCAGTCGCTTAACCAACTGAGCCACCCAGGCGCCCATGAACTGCTTCTTTTTTTTTTAACTATTTATTTATTTTTAAATTTAAATTCATTAATTAACATAGAGTGTATTATTAGTTTCAGAGGTAGAGTTCAGTGATTCATCAGTCTTATATTATACCCAGTGCTCATTACATCACACGCCCTCCTTAATGCCCATCACTCAGTTACCCCATTGCCCCACCCCCCAGAGATAATTATTTAATGTTCATTCATTTCTTTCTAACCACAGTACCAAAACAAGACACAAAAAGATTTGGCATGTCAATCTCTGGCAGACAAAAGGCTAGTGAAATTATGAAACAATCATCTCATGTTGCTAAAAAATTGTAAAATAGCATTTAATCTTATGGTTGCTAAATTCACTGATTCTTGACAATTACTATTTACTTTGCTAATGGGATGACTTACAGACTCCAGTTTCGAAAGGGGCTGACAGGTCCTTTGAATTCATGTTTGAATGCTAATTCAACCCCCAAACAGTTGGGGGAATATCAGCAAATTCTTGAATCTGCCCTGTTGGGGTGCTTTGAGAATTAAAAAAAAAAAGAAAGAAAGAAACAGTAGGGATTCAACAAATGTTATCTGTTCCTCTGCCTCTTGGATATGTAGTTGTTTGAAAGAATGAATAGAACATAAGGCAAAAAACCCTTCACATCCTCCTTCAAGCAAGCAGAGGGAAGAGAATAATACATATTATAGCAGAGATAAACAAATTCAGTACTGTAGTGGAGATCCTGGCCAAGGAAATTAAGCAAAAAAAAAATGTACTGAAAGCATCCAGGCTGGAAGCAAATTAGATAGTGATAATTTTTGCATAATCTTACAAATATGTCAAACCTACTGACTTCTACACTTCAATGGTGTGTGGTATGTGGATTATCTCTCAATTTTGTAAAAGAGAGTCACACAGATCTTTATAAAATATTTTTTACAAAAAAGAAAAGAAATCCAAACCTCTTAAACTAACAACTTTTTTCCTGACTTGCTCTCCTTTTCCTGCTTGCCATGATTTTATTGTTATGATTCACTGGTTTCCATTTTTATGTCTCGCTAGCTCATGGAGAGAAACATGAGGAATTAGTTACTTTGGGAAGCCCAGATTCTCATACTATCAGTGAGGGGCAAAAATCTTCAGGAACTTCCAAAACAACAAGAAAAGGCAAAGAAAAGTCTTTGGAGAAAGACAAGACAGCCAAAGAAAAACAAGCCCCTCGCTTTGAGCCTCAGGTGGGTGCGGTACTTTTTCTTATTGGAGTCATTTAATAAATGTACATTCATTGGGTCTCCACTTGTCTATCTCTCCTGAGGACAAAACTGAAAAATTCCATCTCCTTGATTCTAGCAACCATCTAGATAACCTTAAGGACATTCCTTGGACACCTTCTGCAAGCTGCTTTTCCTAGTTTAGTATCAAAATCACTAATCAAACTTTTAAGACACATATGTCTGTAAGACACTGCTTTGGGGACTTGGTCGTCTTCTTCCTTTTTTTTTTTTTTTTTTTTTTAAGATTTTATCTACTAGTCAGAGAGAGCGCACAGGCAGAAGGAGAAGCAGGTAGAGGGAGAAGCAGACCCCCTGCTGAGCAGGGAGCCAGATGTGGGACTTGATCCCAGGACCCTGGGATCATGACCTGAGCCGATGGCAGACGCTTAACTGATTGAGCCACCCAGGCATCCCTGGGCCTTGAGCTTCTAATAATAATATTATACAGTCCCTACCTTCAAAGAACTTGTAGTCTAATAGAGGAGACTGAAGGTAAACAGAGAGTTTTAATGTTAGATATTGCATGTGAAGTGGTGGGAAGAAGAGATACTTATTCTAACTTCTTTCTCTTAGAGGAGCCAAATCCAGACCTGAGTCAATGAGCAAAGACATTGTAAGGTGAAAATGAACACAATCGCTGTGTTTTGTTTTTCTGGGTTTTTGTTTGTTCGTTTTGTTTTGTTTGTCATTTTTTGTTTCGTTTTTCTTCTAGCATTAAAGTATGAGAGATGGGGCTGGAGGGTTAAGTAAGGGTCAGAAGGAGGAGGGCCTTTAAGTCTCATTAGGAGGCTGGGACTCTATCTACAGCCCAGAGGTCAAGATTCCAAATTCCCTCAGGGCCAGTTAGGTAATTACAATGATTAGGGGTAAGGAAGAGGATGTGGGGGCAAGAGTTGAGGAGTGCAAGCATAGGCCTAAAGATACTCAAATTCAGATTATTTAAAAACACTGAACTCAAAATACCTATGAGGACAAAATCTTCCCAACACTAGCTACAATTTACAATCCAAATGCTGCCTTTTATTGTAATATCTAAATGGATGCAGAAAAAGAGAAGTTTCTCTGTCAAGGGATTATTACATTTGAAAGGACCAGATGCAGTTTTCTATTTAAAATTAGGTTATTCTGGGGCATCTGGGTGGCTAGATGATTAAGTGTCTGCTTTCAGCTCAGGTCATGATCTCCAGGTCCTGGGATCAAGCCCCATATCCCACATCGGGATCCTGGCTGTCTCAGCAGGGAATCTGCTTCTCCTTCTCCCTCTCCCTCTGCCTGTCCCTCTGCTTGTGTGCTCTCTCTGTCTCTCTCTCTCTTAAATGAATAAATAAAATCTTTAGAAAAAAATAAAATTAAGTTATTTTAACATTGGCTAAAAAACACAGGTGAAGTGGTTTCAATCAACCACTTTGTTTCCCTTGAAACTTTAAGATAATGCTGTGTTTTCTAGATGTAGCTCTGGTTTATCATGTAGTGTTATTAAATCAATTATTTGAATGCACCGAGAAAATATTCTTATCATCAACAAAATAAACTATTGAAATTTAAAACAAATAAGCTTAACTCAATCCATAAACTCTTACAGGTGGCCCCACACCTCGTCCATCATACTCCCTTTCCTGATCCCAGGGAAGTTTCTGATAAACTCATTTATCAAGCAATATAAAAGATGATAAAATCTTTTGTACTGTGTTGTAAAAGAAAGAAATAAAAGAATTTCCAATTGTGAGATTTAAGTTCTCATCAGAATATTAGGGGGTTATTGTAGAAAGCAAGGAGATCTTTTTGGTAACGTTGAAACCAAACTGTCCACAAGAACATTATTCAGTGGCCCCACCGATCCCTGCTTCCCCATCTGCATTATTTAACATGGATAATTGACATTATCTCAATCATAGGTGAAGTGTTCGTAACCACATTAGATTCAAGCCTCTCTCCCTACCAGATTGTCACCAATGAGCCTCACTTATCTAGATCTTTCAAGTCCTAAGTCAATCTGCTCCCAGCCTATGGCTCATAAAAATGAAAATAGGGGCACCTGGGTGGCTCAGTCAGTAAAGCATCTGCCTTTGGCTCAGGTCATGATCCTGGGGTTCTGGGATGGATCCCTGCATCGGGTTCCCTGCTCAGCAGGAAGCCTGCTTCTCCCTGTCCCTCTGCTGTCCCCCTGCTTGTGTGTGCTCTCTCTCTCTCTGTGTGTCAAATAAATAAATAAAATCTTTAAAAAAATTTAAAAAAATGAAAATAATCCTAGAAGATATCAAAATGTTAACTTTCATAATGAGTATATATCCAGTATATCCACACCTGGACATGATCAACTATTCCTACCCTCATTTTTGTAAAGAGGTGCAACGTAACCCTAAATGTAATTTAGAATTTTCTTTTTTGTTGTTGTTGTTTACAGTTTTAGGTAAAATTTGCACATAGTGAAATGCAGTGATCTTAATTTTACAATTCAATGAATTCTGACTGGTGCATTCACTCTGTAATCCATATCTCTATCAAGGTATAAAGTATAGATCATTTCCATGAGCTTGGAGATGCCCTCAAACCTCTTTGCAATGGATTCTGTCATGTTCACACCCCACCCCAGATGGCTGTTTGCCTGGTCTGGAATTTCATACAAATGAGTCACGCAAGATGTATTCTTTTGTGCTCAGCTTCTTTATCTCAGTATGACGTCTACCTGTACGATCCACCCGCGTTGTGCTATACATCAATAGTTTATTACTTTTTAATGTCAAGTAGTGTTCAATGATATGGATAGATGCTACTTTGTTTATCTATTCATCAGTCGATAGACATTTATAATGTTTCCCTTTTTTTGGCTCTTATAAGGCTGTAATGAATTTTTTGTCCAAGTATTTTTGTGAACATGTGTTTTCATTTCTCCAGGTCAATACTGAAATAGTGAAATGATGGATCATGGGCTAAAATCCAGACCCTTTTGAATGGAGGAAAATGCCTGACCCAAAGGTTTTTATTTTATTTATCAGATATCCACTGTTCACCCTCAACAAGAAGACCCAAATAAACCCTACTGGATTTTGAGGTTGGTCACTGAACACAATGAAGCAGAATTTTTTGAAGTGAAAAAAGATACAGAACGAGCAGATGAAATCCGAGCCATGAAGCAAGCCTGGGAGATGACCGAGCCAGGAAGAGCTATCAAGGTCACTTGAGTTTGAAAAGTTGTTCTTTAACTTTCCATTCCTAGGCATTGGTCTGAAGTGGGACCCATGTTGGTGAAAGTGCATAGTCTTTCCTTTAGGAACGGTATCTGGAATTTTGTTAGACACTCACTAACTACATTTTAGGACCACATTTGAACACATCGTGAAATGTTGTGCAGATGACTGATACCAGATGACTCTCAAAAGTGAAGCACATAATGGTGCCACTTATTGGCCCAAACTGTGGGTTCCCTCGTTCTTTCATGTGGCATGGTCTGTATCCATGTCTGTCCTCAACTCCCAAGTAAGAAAGCATAAACATGTTTAATATGTGCTTTTATGTACTTTGAACATGTGGATAAAAAGCCTGTGCTACCCCTTGGGAATATACATACTTCAGGTCTCCCTCCCTACTATATTTTATGTAAGAATCATTGCTATAATGAACCATTATTACTCATATGAGTTTCATGTTCCAACTCAGGGTTATTAAGCCAGATGAAAAAGGTTCAGGAGCAACTGGATCTAAGGCTGCATGCCTTGTGTATTCGTTTTAGGACTGCTTCTTCATTAGTTCTCAAAAATAACTGTCAGAATTATGGATGGCTCAGAATTTGGGTTTTTTGGATAATAAGAGCTGGTCTAGTTCAAACTGCCATATTTATTCTCACTTTCCTCTTTCTTTCATGTACTCTTTAAATGTTGTTGCCTGGACTGTTCGTTGACAGTGTTTGTTCTTTAGGCTTCCCAGGCTCGCCTGCGTTACCTCAGTCGGTTCATTAAGAAAATACCGGATGCAGAAAGCATGCCTGTGTCTGACAGCCAAGCCAAAGTGCTGGAGGAAGGTCAGTGAGCCCTACCCCCGCTGCCTGAGAGCACGGAGCTGTGCCCTGCACCTCTTAAAAGACAGAGCATCTTACAGGATAGGAAAATAGATTCTGAATTTTTTTTTTTCTTATCAAGCAGATGTTTGCTTTTTCCCCAAGTAGATGTGGTTTTCTCCATTTAAGAAAAGATGAAACCAGAAATAAGAATGCAACCTGGGTCAAAGGTAGCAGTGTGTGAACTTGAAGGCAGGCCCACGACTGTTAATCTGGCACCTTTCTAGTAACAATAACTATAAACAATAGCAATAAGATAAAGCTAACTGCTTTTTTTTTTAAAAAGATTTTATTTATTTATTTGAGATAGAGGGAGAGCGAGCGAGAGAGCAGGAGCAGGGGAGCAGAGAGAGAAGGAGGGGCTCGATCCCAGGACTCCGGGATCATGACCTGAGCCGAAGGCAGACGCTTAACCGACTGAGCCACCCAGGTGCCCCAAGCTAACTGCTTTTATTGAGTGATTGTTGTGGGCCTAGAACCGAAAATACTAATTATTTCATTGAACACTCACATAAATCCACTATAATCTATAATCTATAATGTGGTTTCCAATTTACCCATAAGGACACAGGCCCAGAGTAATTTGCTCTGCAATTTGCTAAGTTCACAAGATACCCAGAGACAAGGCCAGCTTGCAGACAGCTCTCCATGACCCCAGAGCACCTTATCACTAACCCTTGAGTGCCCCCATCTATAACCTCTCTGGGATGCCCGGGTAGGCTGAAGGCGTTAACATCCCCAATCATGCTTTTCCATGTTTATGTCTTTAGAAATGCAATTCAATGCTTTTTATAAAGATAATGCCCCTTAACTTTTCATATAAAGAGTATAAACAACAAATATCACCCTGATTTTGTTTGCTGGGATGGGTACTCTTCACAGCACTTTTTGTTTATCTCCTTTTAACCTACAGCAACTATGAGGTTGACACTGCTATTCCTATTTTACAGATAAAGAGACTAATGCTCAGAGAGTCACTGAACTCTTCCTAAGTCACATATCTCAAAAGTGATAGAGTTGGGATTTGAAATATTTTTAACTCCTAAAGTACTCACTTTTCTAAGTGTTAAAGTCTAATATATTAAGAATACAAAGGTGAATAGGTTTTATTATGATTCTATCATTTTTTATTTTCAATTTTATTATTTTATTAGATTTTATTATTGTTTTTAGAAATGTTGTATTGTTATATGCAAAAGAAAAATGTTGCACTGGACATTTGTTAAAAATGGCAAGGGACACTATTCAAGACTCTTGCAGTAGGAGAGAGAGAGATTGAATTCAACTTTGAATACAGCAGGGACAAGTGGGGCTTTATAGTGACTAGGCAGGGAATGGGTGGAGAGTTACCCAGAAAACTTGGCTAGGTATGGGGGGTAGGGGGAGAGAGGAGCCGGACTGGATATCAAAGCATGAGGGGTGATTCTTGATAAATTAGTCCAGCAGGATTCTTTGCTAAAACTGAGATTCACAAGCCAAGGACAAGGCCTAGTGGAGAACAAGGCTCACAGGAGGCTGACCTTGTCCTACAACATTCATGCAATAAAGACACAAATATTCGTTGTACAGCTTGACACATTTTTACATATGTATACACTCAGGAGCCACCATTCGGATCAAGATCTAAAACACTTAAACAACTCCAAAGTCTTCCTCATTCCCCTTCCCTCAGCCATTTTCTCCCTCAAGGTAACTACTGGTCTGACCTCTACTACCCTGTTTTCATTTTGCCTGTTCTTGAACTTCATATATCTGGACTCCTACAGTATATACTTTCTATCCCTCACTATTAAGCTGTTCTAACTCTTCTTGTGTCAGATTAGTAAGGTGTGTTTTATAAGAAATTTGTCTATTTTATCTAAGTTAAACTTCCTGGAATAAATTTCATTTAAATTTCTTTTTTCTTGATCCATTTTGCTCTAAGGGTAATCAATTTTAATAGTATCTTAAAACATATTTATTTCAACATTTCTCCATGCTTTCAAGCACTGACCTATTATCACCTTTTATTCAAAGCAGAATATAACATTAATTAAATTATCTGCAATTGATAAATGGGGGGAATGTTTACATAATGTGGAAGTTGTGGTAGGTTTTACACAGTTGTTTTTTTTTTTTTTTTCCCTAGGCATAAAGATCTAGAACAGTGGGAGTAGAATTATAGCATTAAGGAAAAACTTTCCAGCTTTGCAACTTCACAAGCAAGAGCTCTTTTCAGCTCTATTTTAAGATAATTTAGGACAAGTGCCTAGACACAGCCTCCCTCTTCAGAGAGGAGAACCCCATTCACATACATTTCCCACACAAGGCAGGTTGAATCTCCTCCAGGGCCCACCCTAGCAGGGGCCCCAGTGGTTCAGAGATCCCATTTCCATTTGCGGTGTCTCACCTCCCCAAAGCCTCTATTTTTATGTGATGTGTTCATATCCTGAGGCACTTCCAGACACACTGGTGGTCTGGGCCATCCACAATGATTTCTGAGGCTACCAAAGATTGTTTTTGCTAGTGCTCTGGTTTGCAAAAGCTTTCCAGTAGGCTCCAAACCTGGCTCCCACACACCTTCGTCACTTTCTGTGTATGATTTTATAGAATGCAAGTTTGTCTTCGGTAACACACGTCATGTTGTAGTTGAAATGTCCTCAAGTGCCACAAAAGAGTCGGACACAAAGGGTTCCATGAGTTCTGAGAGCAAAGATGTCATACCATCGGGGAGTATGCTGTGGAAGAAGTGGCAAATGGGCAAGGGCTTGAAGGATCTGTCCAAGTCAGGGAGCAGCGAAAGTGGAGGAATGTCCCCAGCAGGGAAGGAGGAGCAGAGTGTGCGAAAGGAGATCAGTAAGTAGTATTCTCATTTGTAAGAAAAATACGTACTTGGAAATAAAAATTCTGGAAAAGACACCAACAAACACATGTGATGCCTCGGGTTATAGCATAGAAGAATGTGTATTTGGGATTCATAGGTCTTCATTTTGCTTATCAGAGTTGATAATCTTGCTCAAGGACCTCATTGCTCAGTAGCTATCTTAAAGATAGAAGTAGACGAAAAACAAAACAAAACAAAACAAAACAAAACAAAAAACAAAAAACAAACCGTAGCAGGTGTATTTTTGTACACTTCTCTGTGTCTACAAACACTAAGAATAAAATTGCAGTGACGGCACATGCCATTGCCACCAAATGTAGATCCTTTTATCTATCATAGGCTACATGATATATTTTCTTTTTACCTTTTACAACAAATTTTAAATACTCCGATTCTAAAATTTTGGAGGAGAGTTTTCAGTGGTGCACAAACCACATGGATTTGGTTCATTTTCATGGAATGGGGATTCGTATCTGTTCACTAAAATGAACATAAATCCTCCATGGAAGTTTTTACAGAGAAATGTCTTGTCTGTGCTGGCTTCCCTGAGGAAGGATTTCCCCTGAGCAGCTCCTGGACTCTCTGTTGCTAAGGGACTAAGTGTCCTATATGGTTGAAACAATAAATTGGGCTGCCCATAGGGGATCCTGGGTCCCTAGCTCATCCCTGAGTTGCAGGCACCACCTGTGATCATGAGGGGGACAGCAAGGGTCAGCTGGCTGTCGAGTTCTGTGACCGTGGCCCGTTTGCCTCTCACATGGAGCTACATTCTCCAATTATACTTATATCAGTAGTAAAAATAGTACTATTTATTTCTCTACTTGTATTTCTCTACTTCTCTACTCAGGCAAGAAAGAAAGATATTTTGGAAGGAGGCATCCTCGGAAACACCAACAATGGTTCTTTTCTCAAAATTCTAAACCAGTCAGAATTTTTATTTTTATTTTTTTAATTTTTTTTTCCAGTCAGAATTTTTAAATTAAAAATTGTTTATGGCTAAAACATGTCTTTGAAGGATTTCCACAGGGAAGAGGAAAATCCCGAAATTCAAAGGGCTCTTTTACTATAGTAACAAGAGATTCCATTTTTGAGCCAATATTTTGAAAGTAAGCACTCATTTAATAAATAATAACATGCATGATGTAACACTAACACTTATTTAGAATAACATCTATCATTCTATATTGATACTTAATTTGTAGAGTGGTTTTGCATCTATATTATCTCACTGGGGCCTCTGTGAACTAGACAAATCATATACTGCTATCTCTGCCTCAGAATTTAAGTGATTGATAAATGCTTCACGCGAGGGCAGGAAGAGGAAACAGTGTGGCGTGAATCAGGACTCTAATCCTAGTTCTTTTCATTCCACGTGTTGTGATCTCTAACAGAACACAAACTTCTCCCCACACTTGGTTAAAGACCTGTGAAATGAAAATCTAATTACACTCGGAGGTTAACCTGTTTATTTATATGCTAACAAGGTAATTTTTTTAAGTTGCAAAAATGGAACACAATCATGATTCTTCACTCCAGCCTCCGGTAGTGTGTCCCCTCAGTCATGGTGCAGATTTCATTTTTTGCGCAGAGCCCCAGACCAGTATTGGGAGGGACCGCTTCCGTGTCAGCTCTCCTGCTCTTCATTTCTTCACACTTTTGGCCTTCAGTCTTCACATCTTTCTATTAAAGTTCACAGCACTGTGAAAGAGTGTACTTTGGGATGGAAAGGAGAGGGCAGGAAACAGGGAGGAAAGGTAAACGTGAGTGGGGATGGAGGACTGAGACCAAAGTGGCCTGTCCTCAAGCAAAAATGTCTCCAACACGTTTGAAATGTGTTTTTGTTTTTTTGTTTTTTTGTGTGTGTTTTATTATCATTTTTTATTTAATATAAATAATATATGTATAATATAATAATACAAAAAATATATTACATATAAAATAAAATATAAATTCAATCCCACAAAATCAAGAAAAGTTGACCCCTTCTCCCTCTAAGGAGAGGTGTGCTGTTGGGTTTCCAGTACATCCTACAGCACTGAAACATGGCCATGGACCCCAGGTACTGGGGATGTAGAAGGAATCCTGCTTGAGAACCGTGGGTCTGGTTGTCCAGCTCTTCTCTGGAACTCCATGCTTTGCTCCCACCTCGGCTGTTGGTGCCCCATATTGGCCCTCGCTCCTGGAGAAGCATCACCTGTAAGAGATTACAGACCCTGGGAGAGCTTTGCATGATCTGGTCTCTATATTCCAATAAATATTTGTGATTCCCACAAAACTGCGTTATTCTTGGGCACCTGGGTGGCTCGTTCAGTTAACCGTCTGCCTTTGGCTCAGGTCATGATCCCAGGGTGGAGTCCCACATCTGGCTCCCTGCTCAGTAAGGAGTCTGCTTCTCCCTCTGCCCTTCACCCTACTCATGCTCTCTCTCTCTCTCTAATAAATTGATAAAATCTTTAAAAACAAAACGAAAAAACCCTACCTTATTCTTGCTACTTCCTATTTTCACATAATAGGTAACTTAGACCAATTTCCGTCATAGTACCAGAGGGCATATGTAAATGGTATCATTATGGGTTTCACACCTAAGCATTCTTCCTCAATACCAAAGCCATAGTCAAGTTCAAAAACATTGCTTTCCACTTCCTCTTCATCTCTGGGAGCCTCTAGAAAATGCCTTTTCCAAACATTGCAGGTGATCTTTGTCTTTATTCCCACATCTTTTCCCCAGGCTTCACAATCACTATGCCTTGAACAACGATTTTCAGACCACCCATGATGAAGTAAGTTTTCTCCCTTAGTCTGTTGGAAGCGGAAACTTTTGTAAAATGTAATAAAATGAGCCCAGTAATGACCAGTGGCTTTAAAGATATTTCTAAATGCATGTTCTTATTTTCAGAACTTATCCCACAGAGGGCCAGTTTGCAGACGGAGGATGGTACACACACACACACACACACGTATGTCCATGCACACACACACACACATTTTAGGCTGCACTATTCTAGAGGAACAAGGCTGTCATAATACACTCACACCCTATTCTGACAACAGAGTTTAGTAGCAGGACATGAAGGTTAAACTTCTCTGCCCCTTTCCCACACCCTCTTCTGTTTAAATATATGTTATTTGGCAGGAGGCAAGAAAACACAACTATCTAATTAATCAGTAAGTATTTTCTTTCCAGTCTCATGTTTGAAATGCCAAAAATATAGCCAGAATAAGTAGGTATGTTCAGAAGAAAAGCAAATGAACTTTAGCAATCTAAGATCCCATAGTCATCACAATGAAAAAAGAAAAGTTATTGGCTGCTGGTTTCTAAAAAACATATTGTAAAGTGTCAACTCTTCAGGACCGTTTTCTGTTATAAAATGAAAGACGTGGTTGAATTTATGTTTTCATCATAGAGTTAGGATATTCTGTTTTTTCACATGTACCGTCTTCATGTATTTTCAAAAAAATGAAAAATTAATTTGTATATCATGTTTAAAATGTTTTTTAAAGGTTTATATTAGATTTTATTTCTGAATGAGTGATCACTTTTAACAAGTTGTTATAAATTAAGCACTTTCCAATATTGCTGGAGGCTATCACAACCACGCGTAAAAAGCAAGATTAAATAGTCCGTGGGGCATGAGACATCTTGATGGCGAAGTGAGGACCTGACATAGCCTCTCCCAAAAAGCACTAATAAACTGAAAAACAATTAATTAAAAAACATGTTAAAACTCTGAAGGCATGTAACTAAATAAAAAGTACAATATACAAGATTAATATACGAAATTACTTTCATTTCTACATAATATCAATGAGCGATTAAAAAAGGAAATTAAGACCCATTTCATTCACAGTAATGTCAGTAATAAATGTATGGAAATAAATTTAATGAAAGTGCAAGACCTGTATACTGAAAACTACAAAACGTCACTAAAGGAGGTTTTTAAAAATCTAAAGAAAGAAGGAGGCAGTCCCTGCTTTGGACTAGAAGACTCAATATGGTCAGGTGGCATTTCTCCCCAAATTGATCTATAAATTCAGTATAATCTCTATCAAGGTTCTGGTAGACATTTTATAGAATTTAGCAACCTGATCCCAAAAGTTACTTGGAAATGCAAAAGACCCGGTTTTGATAAAGAACCAAGGGGGAGGATCTTTACTTCATGTTTTCAGAATTTATTATGAAGCTAACAATAATCAAAACACTATGATTTGACAGTTTCTTAAAAAGTTAGATGTCATTTTACCATTCTTAGTTACATGGAATGTCCAAGAAAGACAAAGCTATAGAACACAAAGCGCATCGATGGCTGCCCGGGGCTTGTGATGGGAATGAGAAGGGCTGTGAGAGGCACAGGAGATTTTATGTGGAGAATGGAAATGTTTTGAGACTGGATTTGGGTGCTGGTCGCACAACTCTGTAAACATACGAAAAAGCACTGAATTACATTTTTAAAATGGGTGAATTTTATGACATTTTATACTCCAGTAATTTTTTTAAAAGGAGATTAAATGTCCTGGAAAGCCTGAGTGGTTAATATCATAGACTCTAAAGTCTCTTTTTAAAGTTTTTTTCTTGTGGGTTCAAATGAGTTTAGGGAGTAGAAATTTCCTGCTAACTTGATTTTCAGTGTTTACCTGCTATATATTGCCTACCGCACTGGATCTACAAGTTTCTTAAAGTAGATTACTATGTCTTAAATATTTTTATATCCCATTCCCCATAGTGCTTATGATGGCTTTTACCCCTAGATGAAGCATTTTAAATATTGGGTCATTTAATTTGTTTATAAAGAAATACAGTATGACTTTTCTTGTCTCCACCTTCATTTAACTACCATCACAGTAACATTCTGTTACTCTTCTTATAGAGTATATTCACTTTGCCATTTCCTTCATGTAACTGTAAGTATAGTAACACCAGCTAGAGGATAAATATGAAATATAATTATATTTAATAAAGTAAATTGAGTCACATTAAAATCATATTAAATTAGACAGGTCCAAGCAATGGTTGTTTTTTTTAACAGAAGATATTATTTTTAATTAAAATAAGATACAACAGTCATGTAGTCAGTGTTGATTCTTTTTTCAAAGTCTAAGACTTATTTTTTTTAACAGGGCCTCGTTCACGATCCCCAACAATTTTGGAAACGTCTCCACGACTTATTCGAAAAGCGCTAGAATGTGTAAATTTAACTCAATATGTACGGTAAGTTTTAATAAACATGATTAATGAGGACATCTGTGTTCATAGAATTTTGGATACATTAATAAGTTGCTAAACAACTCAAAATTTGAACTGAAATGCTTAATATACTTCAATGTATTCAAATTTTTAGAAGTACATGATTTTACATCTCAAATTTAGCAAATGTTTTATTAAGTCAATCATAACAGCATTTGAATATTTCCTGTAAAGATTTAATTTATAAGCTGATTAAAGTGACTTGAGCTGCAGAAAATTCCCCACTATGCCTGCTGGCATTATTTAAGTAGGTTCAATTTTATCAAGAACTAGACAGAGATTAACAGAGAGAGATAGTTACTCAAGCATATTTATGTTTGAAAATATTTTCAACATTATTTAACTGCATAAATTAAAAAAGGAAAAACCTCCAAATATTCTCATACTTTCCAACACCAATTCCATGAACACCTCATCAGATGAAGCATCTGATTTTTACTGGTATTTTCCTAGAATTGTTTCCTAAAATATTAGTGACTTAATAAACGGAGCATAGCTCATCAAAAAATAATAGTTTATCCTTTCTATTCCTAACATTTGATTGGATTCAGACCACCACACTGTCCATATGATTTTAAATTATTTGAATTCTAAAGTAAAGTTCAGTCCAGCATTCCAAAATGATTTATGCATCTCTTTTGATGTTTTTTATAGAAAAACGATAGACAACGACCCTGTGCTACAAACAGAGGAATTGAACCAGCAGCAGGCAATGCAAAAGGCAGAGGAGGTTCATCAGTTCCGTCAGTATAGGACCAGAGTCCTCAGCATTCGAGACATTGACCAAGAGGAACAGCTTAAAGTAAAAGATGAAATCCTGGAGATGTATGGGGAGATGCGGGTGAGTCTCAACATACAGATTACAGTTGACACATTCTCTTATAATGTTAAAAAGATATCATAGAAGAATAATATAGGACCTGGGTGGAAAGAAGTCTTGAAAGCATTTAGTTCCCAACTCCTCAGAGAAGATGGAAGATTGGTGAAACACACTGAATTTTACTTCCTTAAACCCTTCCATAATGCAGTATTGGGGATCTATCCACAAAAATGGGAGGAAAGAGAGAGAAGACAACAACAAAATATGTGTGAAGAGAACTGGGTGAATATTAAAATTATGTAGATTCAATTCATCGTGTAGAAAATACTTTAAATTACAATATTATAAGACAAAAGGGAATTTCGTTATTTCCAGTCATGTTTTTTTTTCTCTGTTTAACAGACAAGCAAATGCAGTAGATGGGAAGGCGATAGGGAAGAAATATTAATGGCGATGGTTTATTTATTTATTTATTTATTTATTTATTATTTATTTATTTTTTAAAGATTTTATTTATTTATTTGACAGCGAGAGAGACAGCGAGAGAGGGAACACAAGCAGGGGGAGTGGGAGAAGGAGAAGCAGGCTTCCCACTGAGCAGGGAGCCCGATGTGGGGCTCGATCCCAGGACCCTGGGATCATGACCTGAGCCAAAGGCAGATGCTTAACCGACTGAGCCATCCAGGTGCCCCAACGGGGATGGTTTTTTAATTCGGATCTCATTCTTTAAGTGTGAGGCACAAACACCTTAGTTTTGCTTGAATCTCCTTTAATAGACATTATCCGTACCCCATTTCTTATCAGATGGGAGAAAAAGATACCAATCCTCAAGAGATTACTGACATATATTAAACTTACTTTACACTAAATCCTTCAGATGACTTTCTCTGTCTCTCTTTTTTTTTTTTTAAGATTTTATTTATTTGACAGAGAGAGAGACAGCAAGAGAGGGAACACAAGCAGGGGGAGTGGGAGAGGGAGAAGCAGGCTTCCCACTGAGCAGGGAGCCCGATGCGGGGCTGGATCCCAGGACCCTGGGACCATGACCTGAGCCGAAGGCAGACGCTTAACGACTGAGCCACCCAGGCGCCCCTGTCTCTCTTTTTAATACGGTACTACTCTCATCTTGTACAATTGGTTTAGTGAAGCCAATTTTATTGTGGTGGATACAGGACTTTTCTTTCACCAAAAGCTTTGAGGAGAGTCTCATTCTGACATTCAACTCTGCCATAATCTCCACCACAATCATGCAAGTTGCAAAACCACAGAAAATTTCTCGAAGAATTCAGCAATGAAGACAAAAACAGTCATTTCTAAATACTTCTCTTCTGGCTAGCATCAGTTCATTAATCCTTTTTTAAATTATATCATTTTTGAAACAGGAAACAACAGGTTGAACCATAATTGTGCCCATTCTGTCAGAAATGCAAATGAAACAAGAAAGCCAAAGTTTCTTAGGAAAGCTACATTGGCACTTAAGTTGTATCACTGCTTTATTTGTGAATATTTTTAGAATGTTGCCTGGAACTGACATTAAGTTTTGAAAATTACCCTTCTTTTTGAAAATATAAACTATAATTTAACTATAGTTATATATATTTTGAAAGTAGAATCAGGATTTCCTGATGGATTGTTGGTATAAGAGAAAGTAAAGAGTCAAGAAATGCTCTAAGGTTTTTGGCTAAACAATTGATAGGGTTGAGTTGCCATCAGATCTGAAGGCTTGAAAGGAAAGACAAAGATTTCAATTTGAGACATATTTGGATATTTCTATTGTATCAGAAAAAAGCATTCTTACATATCTATTACAGTCATGTGGGAGATATTGAAAGAAGTTAGATATATGGTTCTGGAATTTAGGAGAGAGATCTGGGCTCTAGATTAGAAAATTGGGGGACCCCCATCAGTATAGAAATGGAATTTAAAGCCATGGGGTTAGATAAAATCACCAAGGAAAGAGGTCTAAGATCTAAGACATGGCCATTTCCTCATTAAGAGATGAAGGAGAAGAGGAGAAATTAGCAGAGGCAACTGACAAGGAGCAGCTAGTGAAAGAGGAAGAAAAGTCAATGGGGTATGAGATCCAGAAAACCAAGTGAATCAGTTGATCCAGGAGGAGAGGGTAGGGGTAAGTAAGAATTGGACCAAGAGGTGATCTCGGATTTAGCTTGGCGTCCTTGAATGAAAGCCAAACGGACAATAACAAAGAAAGCAGTGAACTGGGTGATAGTACTTGAAAGTTCTTCAAGTACAGGTCAGACACATTTCATCAGGTCTAGTACAATGTGGGGAACTAGTAACTTACTGAGCACAATTACGGTGAGAGATGCACTGAGCTGCATGTTTTCTAGAGCTTATATTTGAACTCATGCCTATCTCTTCCCTTTCTCTCTCTTTCTCTTAGTAATGCTTTTATTTACCATTTTGTTAAAATCTCATGTACCCTTTGTTGCTCTCTTATGTTTCATGTATTGATAAACATTTGAGACCATAACCTAATATTTTTTTCTCTGTCTCTCTTCAGTAATTTGCCACAGGAATCTATTGGCATGAGGAAGGGATCAAGGGATTGCTTTTTTTTTTTTTTTAAATTTCTTTCTGGGACCATAAGCTTTTAACAGTAGATCTTAATTGCTTGGGATTTTGTTTTGGAATAGGACTCTTTAGATGAAGCCCGACAGAAGATCTTTGATATCAGGGAAGAGTATAGAAACAAGTTGCTGGAAGCTGAGCACCTAAGATTAGAAGCTCTGGCTACGGAGGAAGAAACAAGTCCGGTGGAGCCAGAGAAGAAGACGCTGGCTCCAGACACACAGAAAAAAAAGAAAGGGAAGAAAAAGTAACTAGCAGTGCCCAATACTCACCACCTTCTTCTGGAGAGGAAACCCCTTATTTTTTCTTTCTTTTTCTTTCTTTTCTTCTCCTTCCTTCCTTCGTTCCTTCTTTCCTTCTTTCCTTCCTTTTTTTTTGTGTGATCTATAACCTTCCCTACTGATAAGGTACTAGGTTTTCCTTCTTAGAATGAGTTCCTGTGTTTTAATGTTCATTTGTTGGTTTCTCTCAGAAAACTATCATTTGAGTAGCCATTAGAGTTTCAATTTTTCCAATTTCAATAAAAAGTGCCTCAAAATATTTAAAATGCAATAACATTGATGTGTCTCCCTCTGAATTGCTGCATTTTTGGTGAACAGTAAAACAAGATCATGAATGGGCTAACAGGATTGCATTTGAAGACATTCAACAATGAGAAAAACAGCTATGGTTCTTAGAGGGAATTTTATTTATAACTGTAAAGACTTTAAGATATTTTAAAAATATGCTTCAGATTTGTGTCCTTCACCGGGCAAGAGCTGTTGTGGGTTAAGCTCAATACAAGTGTTTGAACTCTGAATCCTACCTAACACTCGGTCAGGTCACCCAGACATAGAGACTGTGACCGCAAATGCATCCCTTGTCATCAGTCCCAGCACCGTGTTTTTTGTAAGTCACAGCATGTTCTTGGTTGCCAGTTTTAGAAAACTGCAGTGGATTAACTGAGGCATGTGACCGGAAATGGGCTTCTCCCAGAAGCACACTTCTAGTTCATAGCTTCCTCAGACGAAAACTCCAAAGGTATTTTTTAATCAGTCAAACCTTTCCTTTTTTCATGTACTTAAATCTTTTTTTTTTTTAAAGATTTTATTTATTTGACAGAGAGATACACAGCGAGAGAGGGAACACAGCAGAGGGAGTGGGAGAGGGAGAAGCAAGCTTCCTGTTGAGCAGGGAGCCCGATGCCAAGCTTAATCCCAGGACCCTGGGACCATGACCTGAGCCGAAGGCAGACGCTTAAGGACTGAGCCACCCAGATGCCCCATGTACTTAAATCTTATTATTAAATCTTTTTTTAAAAAGATTTTATTTATTTATTTGACAGAGAGAGACATAGCGAGAGAGGGAACACAAGCAGGGGGAGTGGGAGAGGGAGAAGCAGGCTTCCCGCGGAGCAGGGAACCCGATGTGGGGCTCCATCCCAGGACTCTGGGATCACGACCTGAGCCGAAGGCAGACGCTTAACGACTGAGCCACCCAGGCGCCCCTTATTATTAAATCTTATTATTAAAATGTTAATTAGATATATACATATATATGTAATTTTACTCAAATATGCAAACACATGCACTTTTCCTCTATTATTCTTTGCCTAAACTTTCCTTCATCACCCTGTGATCTCCGAACCCCACAAAATAATACATGATAACAACCTAGTATAAATATTTCCATGTTTTTCACTCATCTAATATAATCATACATATTTTATATCATGACCTATTTTACAAAATGTCATTTTATTATACATTCTTTACTGTGTCTTGATTTTTCTCACCAAAGAATACAAAATCTCTTTGAGACAAAAGTAATTCATTCTTTTTAATTACTGTGAAATATTTCATGGCACAAATACATTGTCATTGATTCAGCTAATTCTCCTGTGACAAATATTTGCTTTGTTTCTAGATCTTTTCCGTACAAGAAAAGCTGGTAAGAACAGAAAAGAGGTAGCAAGATGGTAGACTTAACAAAGTATTTTCTAATAAATAAAAAAGAAATATAGTGCCTGACCTTTAAAATAAAGGAAAAATAAAATCAAAATATTTTGTAAGAAGATACTATAAATATTACTGTATAAATGCTTGGAGTGACTACACTGGAAATACATGGGACATAGAACACCAGGTACAATGTTCCTACCTATACTTGGAATCACTGACAATGCAGTAGGTACAAATAAATGCAGACTGATTTACAAGTGGTTTGTAATTGTCACTCAAATATTTGGAATGGGGTTGCCATTGGTGATACAGTTTTCAAAATGGTGAACAACCTTGGTAAATTTTTAAAGATAACAATGTTTAGTCTGCCTTTAGTGTGGACAACTGATGCATTCCTTGAAATATTCAGTGAATTTTAAAACTTTGCAAAAGATACTTTTGTTTTATATATCTTACAGAGTTAGGTTCTTGTATCATTAATTTGCTTTTAGACCACATGAATGATGGACCATTCAAATCATAGAGAGGTAAGATAATTCTTTGTTGCATGTGATTCTTTCAAAGATTGGGGGATATCTAACATCCTTAACATTCAACCAGTAAATAGCAGTAGTTCTGTCCCATTCTTGGGCCAATCCAAAATGCCCCCGCATTTTTCCTAACTATTCTCTAGAGGTTTGCACTGTCCCCACTGAGATCATCTCCATGTAGAAGAACAGTAAAGCTTACTGAGAAGCTGAAGATAGTAATGTCTGGGATCATAGTTAATAAATAACTCTGTTAGAATACATAGCTGTTTAAAGACCCTCAGTTGTGTTGATTGAGTTAACCAAGATATGTGTATAAAGCATACTAAGTTCCTACAATCCCTAGATCATCGTCTTTGACAAATGTATGACTTCTCATTCAGTTTCTTTCGCCTTAGTCTCTTATCATCTACCTCTTTGCATCCTCCCAAGTACTTCAAGGTCAACTCTCTACCCCCTTTCTCAGGGGCTCTTGTAAGAGCAGAGAAAACAGCTTTCTCTTCTGCAGTCACAGGCTGGCTTCTGAGTAATAATCCCGAGGGTGCAACTCTGATGATAATGAAACATCATTATAAGAGCAATTTAACACTTCAGTGTCTCTAACACCTCCACTGAAGAATAGGATTGTGGCTTTCCTTTTTGCAAAATCGAAGTGTCCACCAAAGTGTTTTCTGAAATGTAACAAAGGACAATTTTCATTTAAATGAATCAGAAAATTGCTGACAACCTCACTAAACTTTTAACTGGCTTTTAGAAATCAAGTTTTCAGGGCACCTGGGTGGCTCAGTCATTTAAGAGTCTGATTCTTGGTTTTGGCTCAGGTCATGATCTCAGGGTTGTGAGATCGAGCCCCCTGTTGGGCTCCATGCTCAGTGTGGAATCTGCTTGAGATTCTCTCTCCCCCTCTCCCTTTGCCCCTTCTCCCACTTGCGTGCGCTCTCTCTCTAAAATAAATAAATAAAATCTTTTAAAAAATAGAAACCAAATTTTCAAAAACAAAAAACATTGACTTCTAGTCTCTGAGCCCTCTGTTTTATATAGACTATTTTCAAACAAAAACACGTTGCATGATATTCTCACATTTATCTTGTGTCTCTCTCTCATTCCAATGAAGCCCTTGTATCCACTGCCTCTTGGAAAATAGAAAAGTAGAGGGAGAAGTGGCAAGAAGAACCATACAGTAATGGAATTTGCCTCAGAGAAGAAACTGTGTGCCCTGGGCCATATCCCAAGTGGGATTCTTAATAACAGATCAATAAAAGTTTCAACGACTTTCCCATTTCTGAGATTAACATTATGAAGGAACTTTGTTTTAAGCTGGTACAACATTTTTTGTCTAATCAATTATAAAACAAATTCTATTCCTCTTAATTTAGATAAAATAGTTTCCAACCACAGGTGTGTTTTCATGGAATAGCTGTGTTATACATTGAAGGCTTTGCATGTGCTTAGGCTAAACATCCTTCTTTTTGGTATGAACACAGATGGCAGCGTCAACACACAGGATGGTTTATTTTTTAAGTGAACTTACATAACAAATTACCATTGTATAATAATTTCAATCCATAACTAAAAAAATCTAAGTTTATCCAAATAAACCAGGCCCTTTTAATACATTTTATTAATTATAAAAATACACTTACCTAATCTGTAAATCCTTTTCCCATCTGGAATATAATATAATGACACCCTTTATTTTCAATGTTCATCAAACCATTGATTTCAGAATCACCAATTCAGATGGCACATGGATATCTCTTTCATGCCACATTCAACTGTGGGTGGTTGATATATTTATGCAGATACAAAGAAAATTCATTAAAAAATGATGTTTGCCTTTGTGAAAAAGATTCCAAAATAATATGTTACATAGTAAAGACTTAGTTAATAAACTGCTAAGTAATATAAATCAATATAGCTCATTGGTGAAACTGGGCTCAGCTGGTTAACATCTCTATAATATTTTACAGGTTTGAATAGAAAATTTTCATGCTGTTTTCAACAGGAAGATTAAACTTGTGCTAATGGCCAAAATCATATTAGATACAACCTCACCAATAACTATTTGATTAATGATAGAATTACTGATTATATTGTTATACAGTTAATAATATAATACAAAATTTTGCTGTGTATTTTTTTCTGAAGGAACTTTGAAGTTTTCCTGTATTTTTTCATGAACTTAGCCGATTTTTAACTTTAGTTGCTTCTGGAGTAGCAGGTGCCCAAAGCCGGCATATTTTACACCATAATGTGTGAAAAACAGCCTTTGGCCGACATTAAAGTTTTGCCTAAGACCATCATTTCTGTAGCAAATCATCTGAAGCCATTAACTATTAAAATAAAAAGCCAAAACTATTAAAATCTTATTTTAATTGAGGACGCCTGCGTGGCTCAGTCAGTTAAGCATCTGCCTTTGGCTCAGGTCATGATCCTGGGGTCCTGGGATCAAGCCCCGTGTCAGGCTCTGTGTTCTGTGTGGAGTCTGTTCCTCCTCCCTTTCTCGTGCTCCCTCTCCCCCCCCCCCCCTTTCTCAAATGAACAAATAAAATCTTTAAAAAATAAAAAAATAAAATGATTAACTTGAATTCAGAAGCTGCTTTCCAGTTTATGATTCATACAGACTGCTTGTATTTACTCTTGCTTTTCATTTATGAACATTTAAATCATCTCTGGCTCTATAAACACGAAGAGGAAGGAAGCAGGGGGAAAGCCAGAGTTTCATTTGTGGTTTGCAGATATGACCAAAAAAAATGTCCTGAAGGGAAGTTAAAATTCCCCATGAGATGCTCATATACCATTTGCAGATTTCAATAACTCTTGGTCTTCAAGAACCTGGATGCTTCAAATGTGTCTGATAAGCTTTATTTCTTCTGTTGTGTCACTACTGTTTAACTAGCTTGTCACATTAAGCCCATTTCTAATACTTTGTGTAAAGATTTCATCTCTCTGCTGTATAATGGGTTATATTCTCCTTGAGTGCAAGGACTATATTGTAATTGTCATATATTATGCATTTTAATCACCCACAAATCATAGCACAAAACCTCACAGAGTAGGCTTTCAGTAGATTATAACTGAATAAACTACACTGTTCCCCATTATGTGGGCTATTAGGCTGATGTTAAAATGGGTCTAAAGCAATGCTTATGATCATTTTCAAAAATGTATCAGATTGGCCTTCAAGTGAAAATATTGAAAAATACAGTTTATAGGACCTGAAAAAAGATTCACACCCCTAAGAGACTGTGATGATACCAGATGGCAGGTTGTCAACAATGGTATTCTGCAGTGTTCACAGAAGATATGTATCATAGTCTAGTCAAGACAGCTTCATTTTCCAAATAGGATCTTAATTTATATACCACTAAAGCAACCAGGGAGCTCATCATGTTCATGCAATTAAAGTAAGAATATTCCAAACTGTTAATAGTGATGTGGGAAACAGAGGCAAAAGAAATGTAACTTAAATTAAAATCTCCTTACGACTTGCAGCCCATGGATAGATCCCTGAAACATGCAGAGTGTGACCTTCCTCAAGGAACTCGTGGCTGCCTTTGTGCCTTAATGATTGTTTATTTGTTTATTTATTTATTTTTTAAAGATTTTATTTATTTGACAGAGAGAGACACAGTGAGAGAAGGAACACAAGCAGGGGAGAGTGGGATAGGGAGAAGCAGGCTTCCTGTGGACCAGGGAGCCCGACGGGAGCTGGATCCCAGGACCCTAGGATCATGACCTGAGCCGAACGCAGATGTTTAACCGACTGAGCCACCCAGGTGCCCCATTGTGCCTTAAGGTTTAAAAGGAACCTCATCTTGGCAGCAGCTGGCCCCTCAAGGTCCTGGAAGCCTCGCTTCCGCATTCCTCGGAGACTTGTGCTATCCCTCACCCCCACTAATTAAAAAGTACAAAATCAGTCACTGCTCACAATCCCCTTTTAACTTTTTCTGCGCACAGGTCCTGTCCTGTGAATAGGGAAGTGGTTAAGCTCTAGGCAGGAGAGATAGGAGGACCCTGACCCCCCTGACTGGGCTCCAAAACTATTCCTGGCAGGTAGAGACACTGAGACAGAGCTGAACAAGAGATAAGGGAACAAACCAAGATGGCCCAAGAATCTCAAGGCCACAAGCTTGCTGGTCAAGTTTTCAGTAAAAGACTGCCACTAAAAGCCCTCAGTGGCAACCCATTCGGGACCCCTCTCACTCTCGAGAGCTTTCTTTCCTGCTCTCACATTCACTTAATACACTTTCACTTCACTTCAGCCTTTTGTGTCCGTGAAATTCATTCTTCAACTCCATGAGACAAGAACCCTGCAATCCTGCAAAAATAGTACCTGGCTGTTACTCATGTCTTTGGCCAGAGGAGCACCCTTTTTTGTTGTTGTTTTTTTGCCCATTGCTCTCAAACAAATCCAATATGTAACTGTGGATCAGACTCTCAGCACTCTCATTCGGAAACAAGAGGAATGGAAGACACACACACAGACAAACACGCATGTTTCACGGTGACTCTGAAATTCCTTAGTGTGGACATGGTGAAGGCCTCCTCCCTGCCCCCCAAGAAGTGGGGAAGTCCGCGAACAGACTTTGTACTCTAAAAAGACTGGTCTGTTGGGTTGATGTCCATGGCTTCTGGTTCCATCTTCTGAGAATGTCTTCTTGTCTGTTACACTCTTGGGCCTCATGGGGAGTTGTTGTTGGAAAGCATGTCCTTCTTGGAGGCCCACCAGCCTTTGTATCCCGGTTTCTCAAAATTCATATACATATGTTATATGCAGACATGAGTTAGTAAATAGTAAGAGTATAATTGTGGCCCTAATCAAAACATTAAATGGCAGTGAAGATAAAGTGGTTGTTTCCATTCTTAACTTCTCAGAAGTCTGTGGCTTTTGTAACGGGCATTTCCTGTTTCTGCCTGCCCTGCATCCCTTCTGCTGTTGTTTTGGTAGTAGTAACAAAAGAGCTGAAGCTGAGTCATCATGAGCCTGTCAAAGAGACTGTAGTCCAGCTATATTAGTATTGCCAAAGACTTGATGTCATTTCTGGTCTGGGGTTTTTCTTCAAATCTAGGAGGTACTGAAAAATATCTCCAGAGAATTTATTTCTTCTTAAGTTAACCAGTTTATGTCTGTTACATATAACCAAAGAATCATAATTGATACAGTTGAATTTCGTTTTGGATTCTACTCCTTGAATTATGTTTTATTTGAGGGATTCTAAGATTTAGAAGAGACACTTTAGAAGTTCTCAGAGAAAATTACTTATATTTCAGAGCAAGGGCTCTTCACCTGGAGGCTTTGGGTGGACTTTAGGTGACCTGTGAGCCTCCTGCAATTATACACAGCTTCTTTTCGTGGGAAAAAAAAATAGTTTTAATCAGATTATTAAAGGAGTCTGTAACCCATAAAATTCTAACAATCACTGCTCTAGAAATTTACTTTCGATTTTTAATTAGCATAAGGAATAGTCAAATATTTTCTCCTACTGAAAATTATTCTTTTTCTTTGAAGAACGACTTTATGCCTATAATACTGATAAGGGAACAGAAGGCAAGCTGAGGACAAAGCAGAAGCGGACATCCCACAACTCCCGCCACCCCCCCCACGGGATATATGTGACGTTCCTCAGGCTGCCCTAAAGCTAAGGAAAGGAAAAACAAATAGTTGACTTATAGAAATCACAATCCTGCAAGACGTGAGTCTCTGTCAGTTTACAAATATCTCAGCAATTTACAAGAACAAAGCATTTCTATCCATACCTAGCTTTCAGGAGGAAATGTAGATACAATTAAATGTCCTTACCACCTGCAGTCCATTGACAGATACTTGAAGTGGGCAGTGTTATGTTCCTCCAGGAAGCTCCCAACTATACTATCCTAATGTTAATACCTTGCCAGAGGGAAAAACAACCAGAACTTGAGGAGGGCAAGGCACCTGGTATCTCGTAGGTCCTCTTTAGCATATGAAAGTTCTTTTAAAACCTCCCTTTAAAAAAAAGAAAGAAAGAAAGAAAAAGAAAGAAAGAAGCCTCCCTTTTCCTTACCTCCCCCAACTCCCAAGTATATAATCAGCCACCCCTCACAACCTCCCCCACCCCCCCACCCCACCCCCCACCATACAGCAGTTCTTTCTGCCCATGGGTCCTGTCCCCGTGCTTTAATAAACCACCTTTTTGCACCAAAGACATCTCAAGAATTCCTTTTTGGTCATCGGCTCTGGACCTCACCCCACAAAACCTCACATGTATTCCAAAACCCCATCATTACTTGTAGAAATTTACTTGGAAATAAAGCTATTCAATATTAGAATGTATCTGCAAAAGATATCATGAAACTTATTTCCCTGGAGTTTCTTAAATACAATGTAAATTGGTTTAAATTTGTCCTTAAAAAGATTGAGTTGGACATCTGGTGATTTCTATGTTTTTAAGATTCTATCTTTTGGAAAAAAAAAATAGAGTGGCATCTAAATACAAAATACTGTATGGTGTCAGACCTTTGGGTCAGCAGTTATTAAGAAGGACATAAGAGCAAAGATATTTAACTGGAAGGTGTTCAATTGAGAAGGAAAGGTGGAGATACTTTTCTTGGTTCTACTTATGGGGAACAAAAGCAGAAGAAAATGTAGATAAAATTAAATGTCCTTATAACCTGACGCCCATTGACAAATCCTTGAGGCAGGCAGAGTATAACATTCCTCCAGGAAACTCCTAACTGTCTTCCTGTTAATGCTTTGCTAGAGGGAAAAACAACCTTAGCTGGACAGTAGCTAGGCCTCCAGGATCCTGGGAGTCTTCTTTAGCATATGAAAGTCCTTTTAGAAACTTCCCTTTGTCTTTACCTCCCCCCAGCTGCAAAGTCTATAACCAGCCACTCCTCACAACCCCGGTGCAGCAGCTCTTTCTGCCCAGGAGTCCTGTCCCTGTGCTTTAATAAAACCACCTTTTTGGCCCCAAAGCCTTTCAAGAATTCTTTCTTGGCTGTCAGCTCCAAACCCCAACATTTTCTACATCAGAACTAGCATGTGGGAGGTAGAGGACCGAGGTAGGTGTGGATTCATTGGCAGGCGCTGGGACACTCATCCAAATGTTGCACTTGGAAATGTCAACATGATTTTTTCCCCCAGCAAACAGATCTCTTTATTTTCACAAAAGTATTAAACAGATTCAAAAACAATGGCAAGGAAAATAAGGGGGTTTCAATCAGGGAGAGAAGCAGAGTGCTGTTTCAAGTACACAGTTTGCAGACTCCCGGGACGGTGTAAATCCGGCGGGGTAATTAACTGAAAGGTGTTTCATCTGCAGGCGGCTCTCGGTAGAACTCGGCGTCTATCTCCGTGTGCACTGCCATCCTGTTCCACTAGTTAAAGACAGAATATGAAGAAGACGGCATGTGATTTACACTGCCAAGAGAATTTGGAAGATCAGTGTACTTATTCAAATTGGAATTTAGCCCAGACTCTATTTTTGTCAAAGGAAAAAAAAAAAGGAAAAGAAAAAGAGTTTAAGCATTTTAATAAAGCACAAGAACATCATCAGTTAATTGGGGATATGGCACACATTTTCCAGGCTCCGAAATTTCTCTTCAGTTCTGTATAAAGGGTCAAGTGTTGCTCTTGATATACCAGTATCTTCTTTACTGAAATAAGTAGCTGCTTATCTATTGCCTTTTTTAAATTATGTTATGTTAATCACCATACATTACATCATTAGTTTTTGATGTATTGTTCCATGATTCACTGTTTGCCCATAACACCCAGTGCTCCATGCAGAATGTGCCCTCTTTAATACCCATCACCAGGCTAACCCATCCCCCCACCCCACTCCCTCTAGAACCCTCAGTTTGTTTTTCAGAGTCCATAGTCTCTCATGGTTTGTCTCCCCCTCCGATTTCCCCCCCTTCATTCTTCCCCTCCTGCTATCTTCTTCTTCTTCTTCTTCTTTTTTTAACATATAATGTATTATTTGTTTCAGAGGTACAGATCTGTGATTCAACAAGACTTTGCACAATTCACAGCGCTCACCATAGCACTTACCCTCCCCAGTGTCTATCACCCAGCCACCCCATCCCTCCCACCCCCCACCAAATATCTGTGTGATAGAGTCTGACATCTGATCTTATCCTTGCTCCTCTCCACAAAGCATAACTGTAGAGTCTAGAAATGATGCCCCAGACAACCAAAGGGGGACCCTGGCAACCGGTGAGAAGGTGAGCTGGTTTGGAACTTTACTACTGGAAGAACAGTGTGGAAGCAGGCACCTTTCTGCCCCCCACACAACAGAGAAAGACCTCCCAGACCCATTGGTTTCCGATCACCAAATTAGCAGAAGAGGGCAGTCATGTAGGCGCACTTGTTAGGAGTGAGTTGGACAGGTGGGTAGTCAGGGCCAGAGTCCCCAACAAGAAGATATGGAGTCAGGACAGCTGAGATAAAACAACACTGACATCCGGTTTTGCAGCTTAGACAGGAGCGCACTAGCATTCTGCTTTGCAGCCTTTGCAGAAGTGACTTCTGCAAAATGTCCTAAAATAAGACAATGACCACAAGGCACTTGTGCCCAGACCACGGGCAAGGGGCAGTAAAGACATAAGCCGCCAGATGTCAGCAAAAAAAGACCATCAGCATGGAGACATTAACCTAAGAGGTAGGCAGATACGTGACCAGAGCCCTGATGGGCACAGTTCAGCACACCCTGATTGCTTAAGGTAGTTCCACGAAAGAGCTCATAAAAACCCTTAAACTTAGACACTGCAGGGGCCACCCTCTCGGGTCCCCTGCCTCTCTGGCACTTTATACTCTTGCTCAATAAGCTTTGCTTCTTCGTCTGGTCCACTTCTTCATTCTTCAAAGCCGTGTGACCAGGAACCAGGGGGACTAAAGGCAGAGAATTCCTGCAACACATTTTTCTCCCTGATAGAAGAGGAGTCTCTCTCACAACCACAGGTGAGCTGGCACCGCTGGCAAGGATAATCAGCTGAGAGCTCCACTACAAATAAACAGGTGGAGGAAACATTGTCCTTCCCAGCTGGGCCTGCGACTCCCCTGTTTCACTTAGATACCGGGCATTTAGTAGAGCTGGCAGGAGGGACCCCGCTACAGCTGGTACCTGGTCAAGGAAGCATCTTTGTCCGCATGTGCGCAAGATTCTCTAGGTCACAAGCCCTAGAGCAGCTAAAACAATAGTAACAGGGGAGAAATTACTACCACCAATATTAAGGCAAACTGCCTACCTGTTGTGATCAAAACAATGAAATATAGTCAACATCATAGAAAATAGAGCAATGGAACAGAGTAGAGAACCCACACAAAAAAAGAGATCCGCACAAATATACCCAGCTGATTTTTGACCAAGACGCAAAAAATGCGCAACCACGTCAGTGGAGGAAAGATAGCTTTGCAACAAATAGCTCCAGAGCAAATGGATATCCATAAGCAAAAGACAAAAAAGAGAAGAAAAATAGAGCCTCAACCTAAACCTGTTGCCTAAGACAAAATTTAACTCAAAATGGACTGTGAATTTAACTTGGGAACATAAAACTATAAAACTTTTAGAAAAAACATGGGATAAAAATCTTTGGGATTTTTGGCAAAAAATTTTACTTGCACTTGACATCCAAATCAACCCCATGAAAGGAAAATTTGCTAAATTGGGCTTCATCAAAATTAAAAACTTGCTCTGCAGAACATCGTATAAAGAGAATAAAGAGTTGAACTATCCACTGGGAGAAAATACCTGCAAACCACATATCTGACAAAGAACCAGTATCTAAAATATATAAAAACTCAAAATTCAGCAGTAAGCAAATGATGCAATTAGAGAATGGGCAAATAACATTGAAGAGACATCACCAGAGGAAAGAGAGATGGTAAATAAGCACAAGGTGTCCGACATCATTAGTAATAAGGGAAATGTAAATTAAAACCACAATGAAATATTACTATATACCTACCAGACAGCCAAAAAAATATTGACAACAGCTGATTGAGGATAAGAAGAAACTAGATTATTCATATATCACTGGTAGTAATATAAAACAGTACCGTCAGTGTGGTGAATTTGGCAGTTCCTCAAAAAAACTAAACACGCAACTATCACATGATAGTTGAACTCTTGGATGTTTACCTCAGAAAATGAAAACTTTGTTCTCCCCAAAACTTCTACACGGATGTCCATAGAGGCTGTATTCACAATAGCCAAAAACTGGAATCAGCCCAATGCACTTGAACAGTTGAATGATTAAGCAAACAGTGACAGACACGTACCATGGAACAGTACTCAGCAATAAAAAGGAATGAGCTATGGATACACATAACAGCTTGGAGAAATCTCTAGGAAATTATATTCAGTGAAAAAAAGCCAATCCCAAAAGGTTACATCATGTATGATTCCATTTATGTAACATTGCTGAAATGACAAAATTTTAGAAATGGAGGACAAATTCTCAGTTGCCAAGATTTAGAGAGGGGAGCCTGGTTGTGTTATAAAGAGGCATCCCAAGTGCCCCTGTGGTGTTGCAAGTGCTCGGCATCTTGACTGTGGTAGTAGGTACACAAACCTACACAGGTGATAAAACTGTATAGAACCAAACACACATGCACACAAAGGAGTACAAATAAAACTACGGAAATCTGAATAAGATTGGTGGATTGTATCAATGTCAATATCCTCAATGTGACATTATACTACAGCAGAAGGCTATATGCTTGAGGATTTGGGGTTTGGGGTTTGCTTAGAATTGTCCTGACCAGCTATGTTTTTCTTGCTCTGTTCCTGTGTAGGAACAGGGTTGACGAGAACTAGGTTGATTGATGCTGGTTGTGTTGGCTGCTCTCATGAGCAGTGAGTGGTGCAATGCCCAAGCTAGAGCTCAGTACCCAGGACAGGGGCCATGATACATGATGACGTGATAAAAACCCTTCTGAAATGGGGCTATCTCCTTACATGCTCAGAAGAAGCATTACTTGCTGCTTGGATTTTTAATCCATGTACCTGTGTTCCAAACCCCAAGGATTTGAAACACAACCGGAGTTATTTGAAATCAGTATATTATTCCAGCTTTCAAAGAGAAAGTGAAACTATTTCATTAGTGTTTCTTCCCAAGTGATTTTTCCCATCTGTTGTACTTTAATTTGGCTGGAATTTCGTGTGTTGAAGCACACAGTGGAGACAAGTCAATTATGAGGTAACTTGATGCTTCATTTAAAGAGCTGTTGAAGTGTGAAATGATTCTCGAGCCTCAGATACAAGGCTGAGTGATGGAACACCAAGAATAATTCCTAATCTGTGAGGACCAAAAACCATGGCAGGCCAAGGGGAAGAAAGTTTGATGTTGCAAATTTATTTCCTTCAGTTTCCAGCATACTTAAAGTTCATTATGTAATTTTTGTTGTGAATAAAGCAAGGAATAAAAGCTACATCTTTATAAATCTGCAGGGATTCCATGTCCTTCCCTTAGCTCTCCCATAGCCTTCCCCTTCTAGTCTTCACCTTCCATCCATCCTCCTCCTCACAATGGCGGGGGTGGGGGGGGGATATGCATTTGTTTATATTTCAAGGAAAAGAAGGCCTGTTTGCTCCATGTTCTTTGAGTACTTCATATGTAGACCTCACCCTACCACAGAATGTTGTTACTGGGTAAATAATCTAAGTCTAGTTTAGTGTTATTTTGCTTTCCTTTAACCCTCTTTAATTGACCTTTAAGGGCTCTCAGTTTCTGGTGTGGCAGCGGACAGAGGTTTGCTATCATTTCCAGGAGCTCCCCAGCTTCCTTACCCAACCCCATTTATCAGTGTCCCCAGAAGGCAGGTGAGTGGAAATCAGGAACTCAGGATTTCCACACTATTCTCATGGCCATGCCCCTTCTCTCAAAAAATGAAAACAAAAAGCAACAGGAGACAAGCAATAATTAATAAATGGTAGGTATTTATATCTTATGTGAAAAACATATATATTCCATTTATCATTTAAAATTTCAGTAAATATAAATAAATAAATAATATTCCAATACAAAAATGGTATGGGCAAAATGGGTGAAGATGGTCACAAAAGATTAAACAATTTTATGGTGTTCAAAATGAGAAGAACTGCTTTACCTAGAAGTCCAAAGCTAGAGAAGCATCTCTACCAGGCAGTAAAGAGAGTGTGGCAATAGAACCACTATTAGACCCAGGAATTGATAGTTGGGTCATAGAAAATTTTATTCAAATTTATTCAAATATACATAGTTATATAAGTTATTCAGGATAGTGCTGTCATATGTGATAGAGGAAAACCTATTCCAAAAACTCAGTAGACCTTATAGGTTTATTTTAATTTTTTTAAACAAATTTATTACATGTTCATTTTTAAATTAACTTGAACAACATAGAAATGTTAAAAAAAAAAATAGTGGTAACCATAGCTGCAATGTGCAGTTTATCTACCATATCTGACAGTTAGTTATTTCATTTAATCCTCACAACCATCTTGTGATGTAATTGTTATTCTGGATATTTAGGTTAAAAAGAAAACTGAAACTAAGGAGTAAGTAAAGAGTTATGTTGTCCAAAGTCTTACGGCTAACAAGTTACGGAGGCAGAATGTGATCCTTTGCATCGTGTCTCAGGGTCTTAGAACAAATAACTAGTATTCTATGTAAGCCCAGGCAAAATCACTATTCATAGTGTCATTTTGTATCATTCTGGATCTTTTTTACAAAAATGAGGTCATAACTTATAAAATATCCAGCAACTTGCTTTTTCTCACACAGCAATCATAGAAAACCTTGAACATCATTATGCAAAATTCCCTTAATACACCCAAACCTTGCTTAACAACTTTAATTAATACCTGAAACCATGCCACTAAGTAGAAAGTCGTTAAATTGAAAAGAAATATTTATATCAATTTTAATGAGAAAAATTATGATTCCTTTCACCTCAACCTAAGGTGCCAAAATGATCTTCACAGGGAAAAATAGATTCATTGACAGTAAAATCAAGTTTACATAAGCAATAAGAAACAATTTGAGGGAAAACAAAATCTGTTTTTCATAAATATAGTAATGTCATGAAGGTTCTTTGTACTCACTGAGGAACAGATGTGAACCAGTGGTGTGAGGGAGGTGTTTTAAGGAAGACTGGGGAAGGTAGGTAATGGGCTTTCAGCCAGGCTTACATTATTACATCCCAATTTGTTTAGATTTGAATTTGTTTATGGTGCTCCTTTGTATAACATTTTAACATAGTATAAACATTTTGACATATTTTGTAATTAAATTTATCTTGTTGTTGTTGTTGTTAGGACAGCCGAACTCCTTATCTTGCTTATATAGGATTCGTCCACCATTAGTGTATCACAGAACAGTAGCCAGTATTTTTTCTGCCATGAATATAATACATAGTTTATATTAGATCTATCTAAAAATATTTCTATTAAAGTATGTGCGATAGACCTCATTAATGCCCCCCAGTGTCTGATTCTCCTCTCCTGCCTAGACTCTCCAGCCTCCAGGTAGATATAGGAGGTTCCATGGTATTGTGGCGAATGGTGTAGTCAATGTGATGCGTGTTTCACTTTCATGCTGGAACAGAAAACAGCCCCTTTGTGATTTAACACCGTGTCTTCTCTGTTGGTAGCAAGTGTGGGGTCCATCTATTTAATGTCAGAGCCATGAGACCCAAACAGCTTGGGTCTCTGAGTCCCATGTGGTAGACAATGGCCATGGAGGGTCACCTCATCTCTGGTGGATTTTGCATGAACAAGAAATAAACACTGTGTTAATTCACTGAGATGTTACAGATATTTTACTACCCTTATGTTACTAACATAAACTTAATATACCTTGACAAATCCAAAGTAGTATACTACGACTACAAAATGAACAGATGATAGATAGATAGAATTTTCTTCCAAATGAAGAGATAGTTGAACCCAAACCAACAACATGAGTGAACATCACAAATGCAATGCTGAACAAAAGAATGAATACACAATAGAATGCATATTAAATGATTTCATTAATATAAAGTTTGAAAACAAAACTAAATTATAGAGTCAAAATTGGAATAGTGGTTACCTTTAGGAAGGGGACAGTTTGCCAGGGGACAAGAGATTGTGAGATGACAGTATTAATTTATTTTTTGTTGAAGTGATGGTTATATGAGTGTTACCGTATGTTCAGCAGGGATTTAAAACTGAATTTATATGGTGTAGTTATTCTATATGCTATAAAATGATTTGGTTTTTTGCTCGGATGTATGCTGTATGTATACTGATTCACATAGATTTAGTTAGATTTAGTTCATCCAAAATTTTTGTTCTCCAAAATTTAAAAATATATTATGGCTTTTTGCTCACCTGGGTATTATAAACTATGGTAAGGAAAATTCACTTTCTTAGTGTATTCCTTCACTGTGCTCTTTCATAATCTAGAACAAAAAGACATGACTTGAGGACAAAACTACTCGCTGTTTCCTTAAAAACAGAAGCTCAAACACACTTGTATTTCTCTGTTACATTGCTCTTAATATAGTCTCACCCACCCATATTAATTATAATTTTTAACCAAAGTAACTGACTTCCTTTTCTCAGAGAAACTTGGGGTTGTAAAATTGAAGACTGCCACACACCAGCATTTCAACTGACTAGCAAAAGTCATGAGTATACACAACTCAGATTTTCCTGACATATTTAAATAATTTTTCTTAGCTCACTGCATTGTCTAGAATTCTTATTCCCTTTGGACTGACTTTTTTCTTATTGTAATAACTATATTCTTCACTCATTATTTCATGGAGAGACCACACAGCAAACTTTCTTAGCCCCTTATCACCCTTGCAAGAGAATTTGACCAAAAGGGAAATTTGGCGAGACAACTTCCCGAAGCATTCTGAAGAAATTGTTTCACTGACCTCTGGCATCTATTTTTGCTGATAAGATGTCTGACCTCAGTCTAATTGTAATTCTGTTGAAGGCAATGTGATTTTTTTCTCTCTGGTGGCATTTAAGATGGTATCTTGAGCCTTGTTCGCAATTCCACCCAATGCGTGTAGTGTGAGCTTATTTCTGTTTATCCTGATCAGCACTCAGTGTATACTTTCAATCTGAGAAATTATATTTTTGTTTGGTTCTGGAAAACTCTTAGCTGATGTCTCCTTAGAGACAGTGTTTATAGAGTGTCAGGAACGGTTTTTCTCAGGCATTCTCTCATGCCTCTACTTTGGGGCTTTCTATGAGATCCAAGTTGGAATCCCTCTTTCTATTCACCAGACTGTTAACATCTGTTTCATACATTTGATTTTTTTATCTTGCTGTGTCAAGTTTTAGGTAAATGACTCAGTGCTACTTCACTCAGTCATCTGTCAACTATATCTTTTTTCTTTTTCTTTTTCTTTCTTCTTTTAGAGAGGGAGAGGGAGAGAGAGAGAGGCAGGGAAGGAGCAGAGGGAGAGGGAGAGAGAAACTCAAGCAGGCTCCACACCCAGCACAGAGCCTGACGCGGGGCTCGATCCCACAACCCTGAGATCGTGACCTGAGCCAAAATCAAGAGTCAGATGCTCAACTGACTGAGCCGCCCAGACACCAATGTCAACTATATCTTGTTGAAGTTTATTTTCTACTGGGGATGTTTCTTTGACCATCTTTACCCCCCCAGGATTTACATTTTTTTTTAATATCCACCTATGATTATGTCATTCTTTTAATTTCATAATTTCTTGTTCCATTCTACTTGATTTCATAATTTGTTGTTCTTCTTTATGATTTCATACCCTTGTTTAATCTATAATTCTGCACTCTCAGTGAAAAGATGTCCCGGTGTTACTTCCTAACCTTCCCTGTATCTTGGTTTTTCTCTTTTATAAAGTGAGGACAACAGTACCTGTTTCATAATTCTATTGTCTTGATCAAATGATGTCTTACACGTGAAGTTCTTAGGACAATGTCTGGGTATTAAACACAATTATGTTTTAAATTTTTTTTTTAAAGATTTTATTTATTTATTTGACAGATGGAGAGAGACAGCCAGAGAGGGAACACAAGCAGGGAGAGTGGGAGAGGGAGAAGCAGGCTTCCCGCAGAGCAGGGAGCCCGATGTGGGACTCGATCCCAGGACCCTGGGACCATGACCTGAACCGAAGGCAGATGCTTAACGACTGAGCCACCCAGGCGCCCCCACAATTATGTTTTAATTCTATTCAGAGTGTTCTATTACTTGTGGTTTGTTGAAAATAACTCGAGTTTCTGTGTTGGTTTTGTCGGATGTCTTTCCCAGCAATCGCTTTCCTGGCCTGTGTTCAAACTTCATTTTGCAGGCTGAACTTAAATGAAATCGTCTGTGCCTTTGTCTCCCTTCCTTTTCTGGCTAGGTCCTTTACTATCGTTCAGTGCTCCTCTCTAGCAATGACACCAGAGACATTGAAGGTCTGTGCATGAAGTTGGCGGGCGGCTTGGCCCAGGTATTGGTTGTACTACTCTTTTCTTCCCATCATGCAGCTTGCCCTTGATAGTGAGCAGGCTCGTTTCTCAGTCTCCTTTTATTGGTTGGAGGGAGAAGGTCACCCCAGCTCCCAATTTTATACCATGACGTTGGCTATGGTTCTTTCCCGTCTGTCGGGTATGTCTGTTCTCTATCACCCAACAGAATCAAAGGCCTGTTTCTGTTCCTGGAAGCTGATATAGCCAAAGATTCAGCTCTAGTTTTTACTGTGTGGTTCTGTTCTGTTTTTCTCTTTTTTTCTTTCCCCTTCCTTCCTTCCTTCCTTCCTTTTCTTCTTTCTTTCTTTTTCTTTTGTTCTGTTCTTCTCTCAAAAAAATAAAATTTTGAGTGAACTACATCCTTTTGATGAAAATTTTAAGAACTTGATCTGTCATTTCTAATTATTCGTTTCTAGGGAGGGAGGGGTAGTGAGGACATGTGGGGGTGCAGTGGAATTCAGCTTAAAGCAGCTAAAAAGTAAATGCTAAACACCATCTTGACTAGAAAATACCCAGAAGCTTATGACTAAGGACTTCCCACTGTGCCAAAAACAAATTCATACAAAGCTAAAAGATACTGCATTCTGTGAAGCTAAATCCCAACAGCATTCCAGAACCCTATTCCAGTGTTCTCTCAACAGTGTTAGATGCAGACATGTATGGCTTATGAACCTGCTTTCCTGCTATGTTGTTTTTCCCTTTCAGTCTTTTGTAGGGCTTGGTTATCTGAGATGGACTCTTAAGATGACAGCTTACTAAAGATTCTTAAATTTTCTTTGTATAAACAAAAACCTGTTAATCAGCATAATGTTTGACAATTAATTTTGCAGGTTACTTGAAAATGTTCATACATTACACATTTCACCTCCTATATTTTGCAAGTAGTTGGAGTTTTAGGGTACAAATAAAAAACAGTCTCCTTTACCCTAACTGGATGCTAAAACAATTTGAAAAAAGAGACAGGAATCATGGCAAGAATCAGCAGTTTATTACAAAGAGAGGACAGGATTGGAAAGCATGGGTTAATTTCCATCCACAATCAGATTTCCTAAAACATCTAACCCCCCTAGAGCTTACCAACCCCAAATCTCAGATTGCCCTTTGCAAAGGCAGAGTGTGCCCTGGAAATTATGTTACTGGGTACACAGGCGATGTGGGCCTCTTAATGACAGGACACCCTGACCCTGACACACTTACTTCTGATAAGATAGCCCAGCCTTGGCTGAGTCACCCACTCTCCAATCCTTTTCTCAAACTCACCCATCAGCTCAGTCTGTCTTCCTCAGGGAAGAAGGTGTAGGGTGGGCCGGGGGAAGGGGGCGCAGAGAGAAGGTGATCTAGGTCGGGTTTGCTCTGAAGCAGATCCTGAGACAGAACTTGAGTACAAACAATTTATGTGGGAAATGATCCCACTCCACAATGGATTGGGAAAGTGAGACCCAGAAGGGATGGGAGCCAATACGGGCCATCAGTGAGCAAGTGGCTACTAGGGGCCCCTGAGTTACTGTGGAGAGCACATCTGAAAGCTGCCCCCAGTCAGAGAGGCTCCTGGGGTATTATCAACCAACCCTTCCCATCATCAGAAGAGAGCTGCTCCTGAAGGCAAAGACTCTCCAGTAGTTCTGGTGGCCCCAATTCAGGAGAGCAAGTTCCTGGGGCCAGAGAAAGTCCTCAGGTAGAGATTCTTACTTGGCTTGCAGGAAAAAAGTGGTAGAACTGAGGGGAGTGGTAAGTGTTGTGGGGATATGGGCAGGGGCATTGCCAGCTTCTGCCAAGTACAAGTTACCCTCCCTGGTACTTCTCAAAAGATGAAGTTACTATTTTATAGGCCATGATTGTGCAATAAAAGCATAACTATGACTTTTCTTTTTTTTTTTAAGATTTTATTTATTTGTGGGGTGCCTGGGTGGCTCAGTCGTTAAGTGTCTGCCTTCGGCTCAGGTCATGATCCCGGGGTCCTGGGATCAAGCCCAGCATTGGGCTCCCTGATTGGCGGGAAGCCTGCTTCTCCCTCTCCCACTCCCCCTGCTTGTGTTCCTGCTCTCGCTATCTCTCTGTCAGATAAATAAATAAAATATTTTTTAAAAAAATATTTTATTTATTTGTTTTAAAGAGAGAGCACGCACGTGCAAGCAGGGGGAGGGGCAGAGGGAGAGAATCTCAAGCAGACTCCTCACTGAGCGTGGAGCCCAATGAGGGGCTCGATCTCACGACCCTGAGATCACAACCTGAGCTGAAACCAAGAGTCAGGTGCCTAACTGACTGAGTCACCCACACACTCCACTATGACCTTTCTAACATCTTACAATTCCTGTGGGTCGGAAATTTAGGAGTAACTTAAGTGGATGATTCTAGCTCAGGGTCTTTCATGAGGCTGCAGTCCGGATTTTGGCAAGGGCTGCAGCACTCGAAAGCTCAACTGGGATAGAAGATCCATTGTTGAAATGGCTCACTCAGAAAGCTGGTGACAGGGGGCTTCGTTTCTTGCCACATGGACCTCTCCAGGGGTTGTGTGAGTATCCTCACAATATGGCAGCAGTTCCCCCCAGAGCAAGTGATCCAAGAAAGAAAAGGAGTAAGCAGGAAGCGACAATGCCTTTTTATGATCTCATCTTGGAAGTCTCATATCATCACTGCCTTTCTATTCTATTTCTAGGAACAGGCCACAAAGTCCAGTCCACACCCAAGGGCAAGGAAATTAGGTCCCACTTTTCAAAGGGAGGAGTTTAATACAAATTATAAACAGATTTTAAAACCGTAGCAAGTGCCAACAACCTCTATACTCTAAAGTGAGGTGCTTGATCTCACTTGTAATTTTATAAGAGATTAAGATGGAAAGGTCCAGAGAACGTATCTGGAGTTAGTTGTTATGTTCCCTAAATCCTCCCAACATGGGAAAAGGGATGGGCGCCCCTTACCTTAAGCCCAAGTGAAAGGGGTTTTAAGGAGACTCTTTAGAGAGTTGCACCTGTGTGTCCAGGAATGTAAGGACTAAATTCGGAAATATGCTTGAAAATTCTAGAGGTCAGAGGCCATGTGCATAAACCTATTTTAGGAGAATGAGCCACAAAAGCAGGCAAAGGCTTGAGTTTTTCAGAAAAGAAGTATGAACACTGAGGGGAGCTGGCTGGAGATAATCTAGACAAGAGTCACCTTTGAGAAATGCCTGGAGCCAAGTATGACCCTGAGAGAGGGGTGGAGCATTGGAATGCAGGGACTGAGCTGGGAGTCACAGCTAACTGCCAGATGACAAGTGACAGGTATTTCCCATTTGTAGAGAGCTTCAGGTCAAGGTCTCCAGAGAGAGGACCTCCAAAGACTTGCAAACAAACATCTCACAAGAGACCTTCAAACATCTAGTGTGGCCCTGGGTCACCAGCACTAGATGACAACTGTAACTGCCTCTAATCCTTCAAAACTCCCCATTCATCTGTTCCCCTGGACCCAGGGGAATTAAACCCCGGAGGAATTAGAAAGCAGCAGCTAGCAGTGAGGACTCCGTGGGAAGGCAACCTTGCTCCCACCCTTCTGTCTGCTCTCCAAAGCGTCTGTTAGGCCCAAGTTGGCTGAAGGAGAAACTTCAGAATGTCTGAGCATTCAGAGTTTGCATTATAACAGTCACGTGGAATCATGTAATTATTAGACTGCCAAGGCTTTTTAATGTCAAATTAGGGAATATTTGTTAGTATTCAAGACCTCACCAAAGCCTTCTCCCCCAACCCAGGATAGAAAAAGAACTTTTTTCCTTCCACTTTTACCTAAGAGCTTCCACATTTACCTAACTATTCTGTTGCATTAAATGCACCAGTTATATTTCAAACGTTAGCTGGGGAGAGAACGGATTCCACTGAAATATGAAGCAGGTCATTCTGAAGTGACTAACAAGACACATTGTTTTGCTTCAAGCATTAACAGAAATTCTATGCTATTAATTCTATTTTGAATCCAAAAATGAGAAAGGAAACAATCTTAGTTGTTTATGAAAAATTGGTCAGCTTCAAGCCTGGAGATACAATCCCTGAGGGCCAGCCTAGTGCTAGCCGAGACCTGTTTTCATTCGGTGCATGTTTTCACCACTTGGCTCTTTTCTAGCGATACACTTGCCCCAGAAGGGCTCCATCTGGTGCCGTACTTCACGGCATGAATTTAACTGTTTGCAATCCCATTGAACATGAATTCTGCCCTTCGTTATTCTCTTAGTTCCCCTGTTGTTTACACTCACTTGAGAAGCCAGTCCAC